>NC_041232.1:51133898-51186926 GCF_002837175.3 Physeter macrocephalus | reverse complement strand
TGTAGACAGTATGAGGGCAGCCATGGGTCTGGTCACATAGCTCACGAAGCAGGATTTGGAACAAAAAGCCCTCACACAAGAGGAAACAAACAGCAGTAACACCTGATGCATGTGTTATTCTCCTCTGTGAATTACCTTCCTCCCTAAGCAAAAAGAGAAGCCACACACTGAGAAATATATATTTCCCAAACATATCAGATAAAAAAATTTTACTCAGTTTGTGAAAAGAACGAGAAACCAAACAGCTGTATTCACAATGGGTAAAGATCTGAACAGACACCGGGCCTGAGATGATCTAGAGATAATAAAGAAGTGCACACAAAAATATGACTTGGGAGAGGAGTCAAGATTTCAGACTAGGTTGATGCAGAATTTGCATCTCTACACAACTAGGGCACCTACCAGGCACTGGTGGGGAACCAAGGACACCTAAGGGGACAAGAGGAACCCCCAGCGACTGGGTAGGATGTGGTGGGGAGTGAGGGGGGAGGAGAAGTGGAGGTCAGACACGACTGGCTCCCCTGAGGGGCAGTTGGGGGAGGGGAAGTGTTCCTATGCCCAGAAGGGGAAAGGGGGGCACAGTTGGGAGGGCAGAGGATCAGAAGGGAGAATGGGCAGCATTTCCCCTGCCCACATGGGCCCCAGGGAGCCTGCTGAGATCCTCTGCCCCCCGAGGCCCCCTCCAGCCACATGGGTCCTGAGGGAGTGGGAGGGAGGGAAGGGGGAGCAAAAGTAAAGACCAGACAGATGGGACTGGGGCCCCTGAGGAGTGGCTGTGGGAAGGGAGGAGTTCCCACACCCAGTGGGGACCATCCATGGTTAGGGGTTCAGTGGTGACGGGAGGAGACCCTCCGGAGAGCAGAGGAATGTAAGGGAGCTTGGCCAGCACTTCCTTTGCCTACCTGGGCACCAAGGAGCATATTGGGCTCCCTGACCTCATCCTCCACCCTCGGAGGCTCCCTGCAACAGCACAGAGCCTAAGCCCCGCCCCTACAACCCCACCCAGGGCCTTACCTTACACATGACACTCCGAGAACCCCTGCGACAATGCTGGGCCTAAACCCAGCCCACACACCTTCACCCAGGCCCTTACCTCCAACCTCTGGAAGCCCACACTCCGACACCCCCTCAGTCCATGCTGCCTTTCCCCCGGTGCACAGGGCCTAAGCCTAGGCCCCAGCCCATGCTTAAATGTCACCCCCAACCTAGACCTCACACCCCCATCCTAAACCCCACCCCTGCCTAAGTTCCACACTCCACCTAAGCTCTGCCCCCCACAGCCAAGGTCATTTCTTTTCTTTTTTTTTTCTTCTTTTAGGTTGTGGTTCTATTTTACCTTGCTGTTGTTGATTCATTTAAATTTTTATTTTTTCTAATTTTTTTTTATTTTTCTAATTTGCTATTGTTCTCCTTTTGGTTTTTTCCCTTTTTTTTTTCCTTTCTTTTTTCTGTTGTGGTTCTGTTTTACCTTGTTGTAGTTGTTTCAATTATATTTTTATTTTTCCTAATATATTTTTATCTTTCTACTTTTATTTTATTTTTTGTTCTCCATTATTGTACTGCTCCTTTTTTTTTCTTTTCTTTTGCTGTGCTGCCCAGCTTGTGGGGTCTTGGTTCCCAGGCCAGGGGTTGGGCCTGAGCTCCTGTGATGGGAGCACTGAGTCCAAATTTCTGAACTAACAGAGAACCTCAGACCCCAAGGAATATTAATCAGAGTCAGGCCTCCTGGAGGTCATCTCAGCACCAAGACCCAGCTCTACACAACTGTGTTGGATGCCTCAGGCCATACAATGAGTGAGGCAGGAATACAGCCCCACCGATTAAAAAAATGAGATGACAAAAAAATCTTACCATTGAGCAAAATCAACATGGCAGTTGGGGAAGACATGGAGTTCATGTCTCCCCAAAACTAGGGAACCAGCCAGATGCTGGTAGGGAACCTCAACATCCAAGGGGGTGGGAGGAACCCCCAAAGGACCAGGTAGGACATGGGGGAGGAAAAGTGGAGGTCAGACAGGACCAGTGCCCCTGAAGTGTGGCTGGGAGAGGAGAGGGGTTCCCACACTTGGAGGCACCCTCAGGAGCTAAGAGGATTAAGAGGGAGTGTGACTAGTCTTTCTGCTTCCAAGTTGGCCCCAGACCAGGTCCCCTTCCCTCCGAGGCCCCGTCTCGACCACATTGGTCCTAGGGCCATAGGAGGGAGGGAGGAAGGGGGAAAGAGGAGAAAAGGAAAATGGGTAAGGCCCTTCAGGGTCGGGGGATCAGGGGAGGTGCTGCAGGCATCTGTCCTGTCCACTCAGCCACAGGAAGCCTGTTGGGATTCCGGGTCTGGTACCCTGCCGTCTGGGGCCCAATCCAGCTGCATGAGCTCTAGGGGCATAGAAGGGAGGGAGGAAGGAAGAAGAAGAGAGGCCAACGGGTAGAGGCCCTTTGGGATAGGAGAATTAGGGGGGAACATGTTTAGTATTTTCCCCACCCACTTGGGCCCAGTGAGCCTGCTGGAGTCCTGGACCTGGTCCTCCACCCTCCAAGGCTAGAGACACTCCTGGGGTCCACCTGCTGTGTTGAGGCTAAACCCCACACCCCAAGTCCCCAGGGACTTTTCTGGCCCTGTGGGTCCTTAATATAGGCCCTACCCACCACTTAAACCTCACCCCTTCTTAAGCCCCGCCACCCCAGCCAAGGCCTTTTCTGGCTCTTTTTTTTTTTTTCTCCTCTTTTTTATCATTGTGGTTCTGTTTTAACTTCTGACTGTTGTTTCATCTATATTTTTACTTTTTATTCTTTTTAACATATCTTTTAGTTTTCTAATCTTATTTTAATTTTTACTCTTTGTTATTGTTCTCCTTTTTCCCTTTTTTCTTATTTTTTTTTTTTTAGCCACCCTGTGTGGCATGCAGGATATTGGTGAGGCCTGAGCTCCTGAAGTGAGAGCTCTGAGTCTGAACAACTGAACTAACATAGAACCTCAGAACCAAGGGAAAATTCATCAGAGTGAGGTCTCCCAGAGGTCCTCATCTCAGCCCCAAGACCAAGCTCTACACAACAGCCTACAAACTCCAGTGCTGGAAGCCTCAGGCCAAACAATCATTAAGACAGGAACACAATCCCACCAATCAAAAAAAAAAAAATGGGACAACAAGAAAAAAATATGTCACAGATGAAGGAGAAAGGTAAAACCTTACAAGACCAAATAAATGAGGAGAAAATAGGCAACCTACTTGAAAAAGAATTCAGAGTAATGATAGTAAAGGTGATCCAGAATCTCAGAAATGGAATGGAGGCACGGATTGAGAAAATACAAGAAATGTTTAACAAAGATCTAGAAGAAGTAAAGACAAAGAGAGATTAACAACACAATTACTAAAATGAGAAATACATTAGAAGAAATAAAAAACAGAATAACTGAGGCAGAAGAACAAATAAGTGAGCTGGAAGACAGAATGGTGGAAATAACTGCTGAGGAGCAGAATAAAGAAAAAAGAATTAAAAGAGATGAAGACAGCCTAAGAGACCACCAGGACAATATTCAAGGCACTAACATTCAAATTATATGGGTCCCAGAAGAAGAAGAGAAAAAGAAAGGGTCTGAGAAAATATTTGAAGAGATTATGGTGGAAAAATTCCCTAACATGGGAAAGGAAATGGTCACCCAAGTCCAGGAAGTGCAGAGAGTCCCATACAGGACAAGCCCTAGGAGAAACACACCAATACACATATTAATCAACTAACAAAAAATAAATTCAAAGAAAAAAATATTAAAAGCAGCAAGGGCAAAGTAAAAATAACACACAAAGGAAGGCCCATAAGGTTATCAGCTGATTTTTCAGCAGAAACTCTGCAGGCCAGGAGAGAGTGACAGGATATACTTAAAGGGATGAAAGAGAAAAACCTACAACCAAGATTTCTCTACCCACCAAGGATCACATTCAGATTCAATGGAGAAATCAAAAGCTTTTCAGACAAGCAAATCAAAGAGAATTCAGCACCACCAAACCAGCAGTACAACAAATACTAAAGGAACTTCTCTAGGCAGGAAACATGAGAGAAGAAAAAAACCAAAAAAACAAACACAAAACAATTTAGAAAATGGTAATAGGAACATACATATCAATAATCACCTTGAATGTAAATGGATTAAATGCTCCAACCAAAAGACATAGATTGGCTGAATGGATACAAAAACAAGACCCGTATATATGCTGTCTACAAGAGACCCACTTCAGACCTAGGAACACATACAGACTAAAGTGAAGGAATGGAAATAGATATTCCATGCAAAAGGAAATCAAAAGAAAGCTGGAGTAGCAATATTCATATCAGATAATATAGACTTTAAAATAAAGAATGTTACAAGAGACAAGGAAGGACACTACATAATGGTCAAGGGATCAATTCAAGAAGAAGATAAAACAATTATAAATATATATGCACCCAACATAGGAGCACTTCAATACATAAGACAAATGCTGACTTAATTGATATTTATAGGACCTTCCACCAGAAAGTGGCAGATTACACTTTCTTTTCAAGGGCACATGGGACATGCTCCAGGATAGAGCATATCTCTGACCACAAATCAAGCCTCAGAGAATTTAAGAAAATTGAAATCATATCAAGCATGTTTTCTGACCACAACACTATGAGATTAGAAATCAATTACAGGAAGAAAACTGTATTAAACACAGATAGATGGAGGCTAAACAGTCTGCTTACAAAATAACCAAGAGATAACTGAAGCAGTCAAAGAAGAAATTAAAAAATACACAAAACAAATGACAATGAAAACATGATGACCCAAAACCTATGGGATGCAACTAAAGCAGTTCTATAAGGGAAGTTTATAGCAATTCAAGCTCATCTCAGGAAGCAAGAAAAATCTCAAATAAACAGTCTAACCTTACACTTAAAGCTACTAGAAAAAGAAGAACAAAGAAAACCCAAGGTTAGAAGAAGGAAAGAAATCATAGAAATAGATCAGAAATAAATGAAAAAGAAATGAAGGAAATGATAGCAAAGAACAATAAAACTAAAAGTTGGTTCTTTGAGAAGATAAACAAAATTGATAAACCTTTAGCCAGACTCATCAATATAAAGAGGGATAAGGCTCAAATCAGAAAATTAGAAATTAAAAAGGAGAAATCACAACTGACACCACAGAAATACAAAGGACTGTAAGAGACTACTACAAACAACTATATGCCAATAAAATGGACAACTATGAAGAAATGAACAAATTCTTGAAAAGGTATAATTTTCCAAGATAGAACCAGGAAGAATTAGAAAATATAAACAGACCAATCACAGGAAATGAAATTGAAACTGTAATTTAAAATCTTCCAACACACAAAGTTCCAGGACCAGATGGCTTCACAGGTGAATTATATCAAAAATTTGGAGAAGATCTTACATCTATCCTTCTCAAACTCTTCCAAAAAATTGCAGAGGGAGGAACACTCCCAAATTCATTCTAGGATACCACCATAACCCTGATACCAAAACCAGAAAAAGATATCACAAAAAAATAAAATTACAGACCAATATCACTGATACAAAAAAATAAAATTACAGACCAATATTACTGATGAACATAGATGCAAAAATCCTCAACAAAATACTAGCAAACGGAATCCAACAACATGTTAAAAGCATCATACAACATGATCAGGTGGGATTTATCCCAGGAATGCAAGTATTGTTCAACATATGCAAATTAATCAATGTGATACACCATATTAACCAATTAAGGAATAAAAACCATATTATATCAATAGATGCAGAAAAAACTTTTGACAAAATTCAACACCACTTGTGATAAAAACTCTACAGAAAATGGGCACAGAGGAAACTTACCTCAACATAATAAAGGCCGTATATGACAAACCCACAGCAAACATCATTCTCAATGGTGAAAAGCTGAAAGCTTTTACAATAAGATCAAGAAAGAGACAAAGATGTCCAGTCTCACCAATCTTTTTCAACATAGTATTGGAAGTCCTAGCATGGCAGTCAGAGAAGAAAAAGAAATAAAAGTAATACAAATTGGAAAAGAAGAAGTAGAATTGTTTCTGTTTGCAGATGACATGACACTATACATAGAAAATCCTAAAGATGCTACCAGAAAATTACTAGAACTAATCAATGAATTTGATAAGGTTGCAGGATACAAAATTAATGCACAGAAATCTCTTGCATTCCTATAAACTAATAAACAAAAAATCAGAAAGAGAAATTAAGGAAACAATCTCATTTACCACTGCAACTAAAAGGATAAAATACCTCAGAATAAACCTACCTAAGGAGGCAAAAGACCTGTACTTGGAAAACTATAAAACATTGATGAAAGAAAATAAAGATGACACAAAGAGATCGAGAGATATACCATGCCTTGTATTGGAAGAATCAATATTGTGAAAATGTTTATACTAGCCAATGCAATCTGCAGGTTCAATGAAATCCCTATCAAACTACAAATGGCATTCTTCACAGAATTATATCAAAAAATTTTACAATTTGTATGGAAACAAAAAAGACCCCAAATAGCCAAAGCAATCTTGAGAAAGAAAAATGGAACTGGAAGAATCAGGCTCCCTGACTTTAAATAATACTACAAGCCTACAGTAATCAAGACAGTATGGCACTGGCACAAAAACAGAAATATAGATCAATGGAACAGGATAGAAAGCCCAGAGATAAACCCACACACATATGGTCACATAATTTATGACAAAGGAGTCAAGAACATACAATGGAGAAAAGACAGTCTCTTCAATAAATGCTGCTGGGAAAACTGAACAGCTACATGTAAAAGAATGAAATTAGAACACTTCTTAACATCGTACACAAAAATAAACTCTAAATGGATTAAAAACCTAAATATAAGACCAGACATTATAAAACTCTTAGAGGAAAACATAGGACAAACACTCTTTGACATAAATCACAGCAAGATATTTTATGACTCACCTCCTAGAGTAATGAAAATAAAAACAAAAATAAGTGAATGGGACCTAATGAAACTTAAAAGATTTTGCACAGCAAAGAAAATCATAAACAAGATGAAAATACAACTGTCAAACAGGAGTGTTTGGAAATGAAGCAACAGACAGTGGATTAATCTCCAAAATATACAAACAGCTCATGCAGTTCAATATCAAAAAAAAAAACCCACCTAATCAAAAAATGGGTGGAAGACCTAAATAGACATTTCAGCAAAGAAGACATACAGATGGCCAAGAGGCATATGAAAAGATACTCAACAGCACAAATTATTAGAGAAAGGTAAATCAAAACTACAATGAGGTATCACCTCACACTGGTCAGATGGCCATCATCAAAAAATATACAAACAGTAAATACTGGAGAGAGTTCAGAGAAAAGGGACCCCTCTTGGATGTAAGTTGATACAACCACTGTGGAGAACAGTATGGAGGTTCTTTTAAGAACTAAAAATAGAACTATCATATGACCCAGAATCCCACTACTGGGCATATACCCTGAGAAAACCGTAATTCAAAAAGACACATATATCTCTGTGTTCATTGCAGCACAATTTACAATAGCCAGGACATGGAAACAACTTAAATGTCCACTGACAGAGGAATGGATAAAGAAGATGTGGTACATATATATAATGGAATATTACTCAGCCATAAAAAGTGAAATGAGGTCATTTGTAGAGATGTGGATGGACCTAGAGTCTGTCATACAGAATGAAGTAATTTAGAAAAAGAAAAACAAATATCATATATTAACACATATATGTGAAATCTAGAAAGATGTTACAGATGAACTTATTTGCAGGGCAGGAATAGAAAGGTAAATGTAGAGAACAGACATGTAGACACAGGGATGGAAGGCGTGAGTGGGATGAATTGGGAGATTAGGTTTGACGTAAATACACTACCATGTGTAAAGTAGATAGCTAGTGGGAACCTGCTGTATAGAACAGGGAGCTCACTTTGGTGCTCTGTGATGGCCTAGATGGATGGGATGGGGATGGGGGAGGGAGCTCTAAGAGGGAGGGGATATATGTATACATATAGTTGATTCACTTCACTGTACAGCAGAAACTAACACAACATTGTAAAACTATTATACCCCAATTAAAAAAAAAGTGGGTGGCTCTGATTATATGCAGGAGACTGTTCTGCTGATTAAACCCATGATGTGGGGCCTGCCAGCAGCCATCCCCTGCTTTGCTTTGCTTTGGGTACCATTCAACTTCCACTCCAAATAAAAGATAAACCAGTTTGTAAAGACCATCTCTCGAAAGAAGACTAATGTATCAGCTTGCCTGGCTAACCACGTTGTGGCTGATTGTCTTTTTGGTAGGTACGACTACATACCAAAGGTAAAAAAAAGTGATAATGCAGGGAAAATTCTTTGTATTACTGAAAGTCCTTGCCCTGAGACTGACCCAACAATCATCGCTTCTTATTCAGAACCCTCTGGCCCCACTTTTTTTGTGTGTGTGTGGTTCTCAGATGCCAGCCAATAGGTTTCAGGTCCCAAAGTAAGATAGTAAGAACATTTTTGGTATACTTAAAAGAAGAACCATATGGTTTCAACTGGCAAGGAAGAAAGTGAATGGTTATGCTTTCTGAAATTCATAATTTAAATGAACAAGTGAATTAAAGATTCAGGAAGGCTGTGTGTTTGGCTCAGATTTGCATAGACATGGAGTCTGATCATACATTCACATCTGATGTCCTTCCATGTTACCTTCTCTGAGATGACCATCCTTATTTTTAACTATAAAGAAACTGTATTCTCTTTTACACTTATACATAGATTGTGATGTCTGGGTTTAAAATGTATGCTCTGAGAATTCACGTGTTGATAAATTATTAAATGGTTTTCTGGCTTGCCTATTGAATTTTCATTTTGAAAGTAAAAAATAAAAATAAGATGACAAATATCAAAATATTTTATGGGTAGAGATATCATTTACAACTTTGTGTTTATAAGAATTAAACAAAAACTTATCAATAGTGTATCTCCAGGAAAAATTCCAAACTTATAGCAAATTCTCACCTGACCCTTTTCCGTTGCGCATTGCCTGTCTGACATCCACACCTTTCTTCTCCTTTTAAAAAGGAATTTTTCTGTTCATTAGAGAGGGATTGATATCATCTCTTCACTACAAGCATTAGCCTTAATTAGCCTTAGCCAATCCTTGATGTGGTGATCAGTTCAGGGATGAACACATGACCTAAGATGAGTAAGGGAAAGGCAAATTCTTTCTCCCACTGACATGAACATGAAGGAAAGTAGTTTCATTTGGTAGAAGAAATTCTGATGCAACCACAAGTAGTGTCAGCCTTGAACTAAAGCCAGCACCATGGGTGTCAGAGCAGAGAGACTTAAAGACAAAGACAAAAAACAAAACAAAAACAAAAAACCTGTTTCTTGTGTACATCATCAATTAGCTTCCAGATCAACTTTTTCCTGAAACCTTAAATGCTGTGCTTCTCAATATATCAATAAATAAATTGTTTCCTTTTCCTTTGTTTTAAAATCAGTTTGAGGTTTTAATGTTCTCATCCCTTGCAAGCAGAATAATCTTAAGGTATTATTGCTCACCCAAGATCTATGCAATGAATATGTGCTGGTTTACTGGTTGCAAGACTTTCTACATCCAAAGTACGTACGTTGTTATACATGTAGCATAATAGCAAACACATGTTGTTCCACATGATAGACATGCTACATCTACATCCAAATGTTCACTGAGAGGATAACGATTGCACTTGCTATTCTTCCAGAACCTGATTCTCAAATCTGTGTTCTTCCTTTTCCCCTTTCTGTAAATACTTAAATTCAATTTTTAAAGTTTATTTCTCAGATGTTAATCACATACATTGGCCCATAACAAAATGTCCTTTTTTCCTCCAAAGTAGGTAGTTAGCCCTGTTATAATAACCTCAATCTCATCTACATCAAATCACCAAGATCTTACCCCTTTTTAAAATTTTCCTTCTGCAGATGTATTCTCAGTGACCCCTGCTCCCATGACATGACGATGAGTTTGGGATCATTCACGGTGTTTAAACATTTCAGGAACATTTTCCACTTGAAAAATCCTCTTAAAGTGAATATACATCATTGAACATGATTATCCAGGCTTAGAGGAACAATACACAGGACAATATAGTCTCTGTGGAATTTGCTAGCAATCGTGCCCATGAATCTCTGTTCACATTTTCAATTCAATTTTAGATTTGTTGTTGATTAAATACTTTGTCCTTACCTTCCATCTCTTGAAATCAAAATCTCAGGGTTAGAAGGGACTTTAAAGATCTTCTAAACCAGTGCCTCTCAATCTGTTTTGGGATCACACTTTGGAACCCATCAATCTGGGAAGCTTATTAAATACACACGATCAGACCCCACTCTTAGAGAACATGTGGAATTTCAAAAAGATTCCCAATGGCTCTAATGTGCATTCTGATTTTAAAATCACAGAAGAATCAGTTTAAAAACCATTTAGAAGTTGCAATTTATCTTATAACTTTTATATGAGGCTATATATCGATAACCTCAGCAATAGGTAATTTGTTATCTTTTGAGACAATCCGTCCCAACCGTGGACAGTTGTTTTAGAAACATTTGTCTTGAATTGAGCCTATAATCTATCTTCTGGTAACCACTGACCATCAATTTTAATTCTACCCCTTAGGAACTACATAGAGGTCAATTCCATCTTCCACACACCATCCTTTAAAATATGTCCAGAGAGCTATTACACCACCACCACCACCCTGCTTAAGCCTTTTCCAAAAGAAACAGCTTTATTTCCTTCATCATTTCCATTATGGTTTCAAATGTCCTCACCACCACTTTCATCTTCATTCTCTAAACTTCCAACTTTGTTTTCTGTACAAGCCACCCTTCTTGGATAGCAAAGAAAAAAAGTAGTAAAGGGGATTAACAAGTATATATGAATTTAAGTCTTTGGGCCTTGTAGTAGATTGAATGTGGCCTCTAAAAAGATATGTAACTTTCTAATTCTCAGTATCCATGGAAGTTATCTTATTTGGAAAAGAGGTCTTTGCAGATGTATTTAAGTTTAAGGATTGTGAGATAAGAAGATCATCCTGGATTAGGCCTGTGTGGGCTCTAAATCCAACCATAAGTGTTTTTATAGGGACACATAAGAGGAGAAGTCCATGTGAAAATGAAGGCAGGGATTGGAATGATGCATCAACAAGCTAAGAATGACCTGGAGCCACCAGAGGCTAGAAAATGCAAAGAACAGACACTTCCCTAGGGCCTTATGAGAAAGCTCTATTCCACCAACACCTTGATTTCCAAGTTCTTTCCCCCAAGGGTGTGAGAAGATAAATATGGGTCATTTTAAACCATCAAGTTTGTAATAATTTGTTATGGCAGTCCTAGGAAACTAATACAGGCCTTGATATCTAAAATTTAGGGGGTAAAACAATTGGAAACATTATTAAATAATCACTTTTGATTTTCAATAAGAATTTTTGATGATCAGGTAATGTGTCATTTTAAACCAAAGATCAAAAAAGTCCTTGATATTCAGAATACAAAGCCAATTTTTAGCAGGTAATGATGCCAAATTTATTAACTTTTTCTCTATTTGAATATAAATCATTGATAAATCTCTTAAAAGTGTGAAATACCAGAAGGATTCTCAGCACAGAGAAAAGAATTGATTCCTAGGAGACAGCATAAGTGCAAATAAAACATTATAAGCTTTATTTTTTTTCTAGAGAGGATTAATAAGCATTCAGGTGAGGGGGTGCTACAGATAAGATATATCTTGATTTGGGGCATTTGGCAAAGTCAAAATATTGTTTGGGGAAAAATGCAGGAAGGTGAACTGAATGATAGTAACATTATGTGATTCACAAAATGAAAATGTTAATTAATGGCCAGCAAGAAAGGAAACTTCAGGGATGCCACTATCTTATACATCAAACTTATCCTCTTTCACAATATTTTTGTAATTATGGGTAGATTAAAATATTTCTGCTTATGAAATTTATGGAGAATGGAACAATCACTACACATACTGAAAAATATTTCAGGACCAAAATATGTGAATAGATTAAAAGAGTCTATATCCATCATTTTTTCAAAACCCAACATCTATATAGATACCTTCCAGGCTGCCATGGTGTGTATGGAGTGAGGTTCACTCCAGCTACAGCTAGGCATTTGGGCTTTTACCCCAGCCACACAGAATATATTTTATTTATTATACATTGGTGACACATGATATTTCTTTTGACAAAAAGGCTCACTCTACTGAACAAATACGTATGAAAAATTAAAGCCTAGAACAACTGACCCAAAGCAAACTTAAGAAATTTAATATCTGTAAAGACCTAGATTCAGCCATTTATTTAATGAACTCTTGTAGGAGGTCATCAAGAAGACATGACCACGAGTAATCGGAGGTACTCAGGTACCACCAGGTAATTGGAGGTTCCTCACCACTCCCAACCCCTACTGCCCACAGTGGAAACCATTTTCAAGTATGCAGCCTTCAGAGGTTAGTGTCTTTTTGAGACAATCTGGACTCAGTCAAGTCTTCTATATAAAGTCTTAAGATTCTGGTGGGTAGGTGCTGAGATCTACTCATCTTGTGATGCCCAAGATAAGCCTCATATGTAAGATCCCTTGCTTACTAACCTGCCACTTACCCATCTTGTGTGGTCTGCCTCTTTCTTCTGTCTCTCCTTACCCGCAATGTACAGGCTCATATTTGGGAATGAACAAACACTTGCAAAACATTTATTATGTGCCAGCCATATTTCTAAGAACTTTACAAATATTAATTTATTTAATCTTCATGGCAAACTTACAATGTAGGTACTGTAATTAATCTGATTTTACTGATGAGGAAACTGACAGAGAAGGGTCAAGTAATTTGTCTGAGGTCACACCACTGATATGATGATGTGAGTAGTTTGGCTGTGTTATCCTTGTGCTTAATCAGTATCCTTTTCTAATTCTAAATGTATTCTAGGAGCACAAGAAAAAGAATTCTTGACATTTAAGCATTTGATGAACCGATTGGTTGTGATGATGATGCCACTTCCACTCTAGAACATATTGTTATGTTTAGGAGACTGAACTTCATGGGAATGAATGTTCACTTACTGAAGCTCCTTTTAATGAGACCATCCAGAACAGTGGCTGGTAGGCAAGTCATGCTATATCTGGGGTTCTTGAGAGTAACAGGAATGTTGAGCCTGAATCAGAAAAGATATGCAAAGGCAAAAATAAACAACATGTGTAAATATTTGATGGAATAAAGGTGGAATAATAATTAGACACAGCTTGTGCTGTGAGAAAGCAGAAGTTAATCTGATGGACAAAACTTTAAGGAGAACATGACCAGTAGAGCTCTCCCACAATTATAAGGTGGTGAATTCTAAACTACACATTTTGTGTTAGTAAAAATTGGTGACCCACAGACAGAATTGTAGTGGAAACATGTTCTGCATTGTGTGGGGAGCTGGATTAGATAATCTGTAGGTTTCCTTCCAAATATTAGATTCTATTTTTCTATGTTTATTTTTCTTCAGGCATGATGAGAAACTGACATGGCAATCAATGAGAGTTTTTGCTTGAATAAATTTTACAAAGTCAAACCCATGTTTCTCAGGAATTCTATAGTATCTCCTTTCTCTACCACTTTCCAAATGCTTATTCTAAATTGAAAGAAATCCACAAGAGCAATTTCTTTCTAATTACATAATTGCTGCATTTGGGTGTAGCATCTACTGGAAAAAAAATAGCTTGACATCCTGAGATTTTAGTAAAGAGTTGCTTAGTAAAGAACCCAGACTCAAATAACTGTTTACTTAAAACTGAAATTTATTGAAAAACCTCAAACACTGTTTCCCCCTTACTACTGCCACATAATTAAATAATTTGACAATTAATTACTTTCAGGAGAGATAATTTATTTTCATTAAAATATATAAATATGCATCCTTTGCTGTGATATTTTTCTTAATGTTGTTTTTTCACCCAGTGTTCTGATGATGCTCCATGATAAAGGGTTCACCATAGGTTTCACATCATAGGCTAGAGGTTTATGCCTCAGCCCTAAAGGATGCTTTCCCCCCTGCAACATGGGCTCCTCTGCCCCAGCTACCCACAGTGCAAATTTCACAGCAGACTCAAAGGTTAGTGGTTTGCTCTCTCTCCCTGTCTTTGTGTACCTCAGTCTTCAGTTTCTAGGACTCAGTTTGTCTTAAGACATTATTGATAAAAGAAGACATTGGATAAAAAAAAATCTAAAGAACAAATCCAATGTGGGAAAAATACACAAAAAACAAACAAGCAAAAACACAAAACCTTGCATTTTGGATTATTTAGATAGGATTGTGATAAATAAAACATCTAATGACACCAAACATATAGACATCAAGTTTCCGCTGCATGCAAGGTGCTGTGTGTGCAGTTGTGAGGCATGAAACATACACTAAAAACAGTTCCATTAAAGGAATTCATATTTCTTATCAAAACCAAATATAGAATAAGCTGCTTTGGCACTACAGAGAGAATATTTATGTAGGGGAAGGCAATAGAATGAAGCAGTGTTTACTATATGTCTATAATCAGACATCGAGCTTCCCTGGTGGCGCAGTGGTTGAGAGTCTGCCTGCCAATGAAGGGGATACGTGTTCATGCCCTGGTCTGGGAAGATCCCACATGCCGCGGAGCGGCTAGGCCCGGAGGCTAGGCCCGTAAGTCATGGCCGCTGAGCCTGCACGTTCCGAGCCTGTGCTCCACAAAGGGAGAGGCCACAACTGTGAGAGGCCTGCGTACTGCAAAAATAAATAAAAATATAATCAGACATATACTCACCTAAAATTGTTCTATGATCATCACATTAAATTACGGAAGGCAAAGTAAAAAAGCAAAACTTCTCTTGGGTCTTGTCTCTTGCTTAATGAGACAAGTTATGACATTCAGAAAGACTACCAACTACTAAAGAATGTCATATGGAAAGCAAACATGGGGAGTACCAGTGGCCTAAACCCAGAGATTCAAAGTTAAGAATTGAGATCTTTCTATTGAAAGATTACTAACAAACAGCGGCTGCAGATGCTCGTCCATTACCCACATTGCCTGAGAAATGTCTAATTCTTAAGAGTCAAAGTGACTTGTCAGGCAGTCTTTTCAGGCTTGTTAGCTGATCTAAATCTCAATTGATTAAAGAAGGGAGAGAAGGCCAAGGCATAATGTGGTATCATCACTAAAGACACATTCAGGTATATGTAGTTGTTACATGATAGCTGTGTTTAATAGGAGGAGAATTTGAACTTTTTTCTAGGAGAGCACCATCCCTTCCCCTGCTTTTATTTTAAAGAAATATATGGCTTATTGTTGGGGGTGCTACTTCGTCCTTAAACGCACACATACATGAACACTTATGAGAGATCTATTTGTCTAAGAAAAAAACAAACAAACAAAATCTTGGTTTTGGTGAGGCTTTCTTTTTTCTTGATTGATTACACTCCATTGGAGAAAGTTGCTTAGCTATTGGCTATTCTACACTAAAATCGTTTTCTGGTCTTTAATTTTTTGTACCCACTAAAATCTCTAAAACTGAAAAAGAAGAGCAAACTGAAATACAGATGTAATAGAATGTTATTTGATCAAAAAGATGATAATAATCTTCAAAATAAATTAAATATCATTCATACAAAAAGGTTTATCTCTATCAGGTGTTGAAATAACTATGTATTACCGAAACTGATGTGTTTTAGAGATTTTATTTTTAAGAAGAACTGACCATGTTAGGCAGGGGGAAACATGATATTAGAGAAGATGCTGTATTTCTTAGTGCAAATCAAATAAGTGAAAACCTTTATTTTATTATTTTTATTTTGCATTTTTTGGTTTACATGGAACTGTTTTTAAGGAGCCTAATCATTTGGTGTTTTCTAATTTGTTTTCCAACTCCCCTTTCTTGGGTTAAGCACTCTATCCCCAGGACTTTAAAATGAAATGCTAACAGACCATTAACTGCAGTGGCACTCAGAGGCCTCTCCATTAGAGCTTCTGCTTTGTTAATTAAAGACACACCATCAAGGCTGCAAGGGCCTGAATCATGACCTACCTTTTGAGATCAGTTTGCAAATGTCTCTTGACTACTTTATGTGCAACTTAACTTTCAAATAAAATCCAAGAAAAAATGAAAACCCTTCTCTTTCCCCAACATCTATAAGAATGTATAGTTTATAGGAAAATGCAACAGAGAGGAGCCTCATTTATCTTAGGTCATTAAGGAAGATAATGCTATAAGATAAATGATTCTAGAAAAAAAAAAAAAGCTGCCTTTTTTCAGTTAATTATTTGAATGGGAATAGGCCATACTATAGTATACCATATGTCTCCTGTATTTTTATTCCTTTATTTCTGTTGTGAAATAAAAGAGTATGCATACAACACAAATGTACAGTTCAATATTATATTATAAGCATATTCTCTAACAAGTCTTTCCCCTGCAATTCAGGAGAGGAAACAATGCCAGCAAAACTCCTGAAACAAACACTACCCTGATTTTTACTGTAATCACTTCCTTGCTGTTGTTTTTTAATCACTTAGTCATGCATGAAAAAAAAGCATGGTCTAGTTGGCCAATTTATTTACTATTTTATAAAAGTATTCAAAGGTTAAGTATTCCTTTGTGTCTAATTTCTATCAGTCAACATTACAATTTTAGAACTCATTCTTGTATATAACTGTACTTTATTCTTTTTTATTGCTGCATAGTGTTCCATTATATGAATATATCAAACTTATTTATTCATAATACCACTGATAAACACTTTTGTTGTTTCCAAGTTAAAAATACTGTTCTTATGGGGACTTCCTCAGTGGTCCAGTGGGTAAGACTCCATGCTCCCAATACAGGGAGTCCAGGTTTGACCCTTGGTTAGGGAACTAGATCCTTCATGCATGCTGCAACTAAGAATTCACGTCGCAACTAAGAAGCCTGCATGCTGCAACTATGGTCCCACATGCTGCAACTAAAAATGCCGCAACGAAGATCCTGCGTACCACAACTAAGACCTGGAGCAGCCAAAATAAATATAAAAATTAATAAATATTCAAAATTAATCCACAATTAAGTCTCATAAGCTAGGAATTTGTTTTTAAAAAATACTGTTCTTATGAACATTCTTGTTTATGTACCCTGGTGTGCATTCATAGATGTTATTCTAGTGTTTACACCTATGGGCAGAATTGCTCGTTCACAGAATAGATACTGACAAATAGTTTTCCAAAGAAGTTATAGTAATTTTCACTCTTACCAACAGAGTATGACTTTCCCATTGTAATATATTCTAATCAACATTTGGCATTTTCACATTTCTTCATTGTAGCCAATCTGGATGGTAGAGAGTGGTATCTCACTGTGATTTAAATTGAACTCCCTTATTATCAAGTTGAAACAGCTTTTAAAATATTTATTGATCAATCAGATCTTTTCTTTTGTAGAGTGTCTGTTCAAGTCTTTGTCTATTTTTATATTAGTTTGCCCATCTCTTTTTTATCCTAAAAGGAAGGCATTCTTCTTATATTTGAGTGAGACCTTTGTAAGTTATATGTATTGCAAATATCCTTTTAATTTATGTGGCTTGTCCTTTCTAAAGGTATCTTTTGGAAAACTATAATGCAGTAAAATTTATTAATAATTTTCTACAACTTCAGTGCTATTGGTATGTTGCTTATGCAATTTTTTTCATCCTGAAGTCATGAAGATATCTTATGTTACTTTCTGGAGCATTTATTTTCTTATTTTCTTATGTTATTTCTTACAACATTTTCTAAAAGTTTCATTGTTACATCTTACATGGTTAGGTGTATAATCCATAAGGTAGTGATATTTTATTGGTGTGAAATTGAAATCAAATTTCTGAGTTTTTCATATATAAATATTCAATTTTTCTAGCAACTTGTATTGAAAGTACTACTCTTTCTATTGCTCTCACATGTCACTTTGTCAAAAATCAAAAATCCATATGTGCATGGGTCTTTTCTGGGCATACTCTATTATCTCTCTCTACACTAATATCACACTGTCTTAATTACTATACATCAAGTCTTTCTACATTATTCTCCCAGAATGTCTTGGCCCTTCACATTTTTCATATGAATTTCAAAATCAATCCTTTCTGTTCCAAAAAAGTAATATTGGAATTTTGATTAGGAATTGCATTGAATTTAAAGAAAATCAGCATTTGGATAGCATTAGTCTTCTAATGCACGGTCATATCATATTTCTCCACTTATTTAGGTTTTTGCTAATGCCTCTCATTTTTAGGTATTCTCAGGAGAAGTCTTGCACACATTTTGTTAGACTTATTCCTAGGTAATTTAAATTTTTGAGCTATAAAAATGGCATATGTAAATATAGGTATAGATATAGATAAATACAATTTAATTTTATTTTTCCAAATATTTCCATTGATATTCAGAAATAAAATTGATTTTTGTGTTTTGAGTTTGTATGTAGCAACCATGCCATATTATTGTTTGAATTCCAGTAGTTCATCTATAGGTTCTTTTGGATTTTCTATGTATGACATAATATCATCTATAAATATCCCTTGTGAATAATGGCAATTTTCCTCTTACTCCAGAATCCAATTTTTATACTATCTTTCTCTCTCTCTTCCTTCCTTCCTTTCTTTCTTTCTTTCTTTCTTTCTTTCTTTCTTTCTTTCTTTCTTTCTTTCTTTCTTTCTTTCTTTCTTTCTTTCATCATCTAGCTAATCTATCTGTTAATGTAGTACCATTGGTATTTACTAAGGTGTACCTACACTTGCATTGAATAAAAGTGGTAGAAATAGACATGATTTGTTTAACCTCAAACTCAAGAGGAAAGCTTTCATCATTTTACCAGAAACTATGGAGTCGGCATTTTTTTTTTGGGTTACCCATTATTAGATTATGTTAGTTCCCATCCTTCCTTTCTAGTCCTAGTTTTCTATGCATTTTAAGCATGACTGAATGTTGAATTTTATTTAAAACTTATTTTCTCACATATTTAAATAGCTATTTTATTTTTCTCCCATAAACTGCTAATGTAGGGAATAACTTTGATTGCTTATTTAATGTTAAACCACACTTAGCTTCCTGGTTAAACCTAGCTTGGTGAAGATAAGAATCAATTTTTGTCTTGCTACACTCACTTTGTTACATGAACCTAGAATTTTTGCATCTATGTTCATATAATTTTCCTCTTTTATACTGTTCCTGTCCAGTTTTGCTATCAAGGGTATACTAGACTCACATAATTTGTTGGGAAGTGTAACCTTTTTTTGTATAATCTGAAGAATGCAGGTAAAATTGGAATTAATTATTTCTTAAAAGTCTGCTAGAAACTACTTGTGAAGCCATGTAGACAACAGTTTTCTTTTGGAGAATATTTTAAATTACTGAGTCAATTGTTTTAATAGTCATAGGACTATTCATAAAACTATTCTTTGTTCAGATATGCTGCTTATTTTTCTATAAATTCATCACATTTTAACTGGATTTCTAAGAATTTTGGCATAATTTTTTTTCAAAAAATTTCCTAATTGTTTAATAGTCAGTAGGATGTGTGGTGACTTTTTCAGTCCTGATATTTATTTTATGCCTTTTTTTTCCCTTGAAGTTTGTCAATTATGTCTTTGCAAAAAACCAATTTTTGCTTTGTTAATTCAGTCTTTTTATGATTTATTTCTATTTCATAAATTTGTTATTAGTTTTATTATCTATTTTGCTCAAATTTATGTAAGTCGTTTTCCTATTCTATTTCTAATTTTCGAGATGGACATTTAGCTCATTAACTCAAAACATTTTTTTTTTCTTTTTCATGAATGGATTTGAGGCTTTACTCATCTTAGCCAGACAATGGAAACTATTAAAATGCCCATAAATAGGTGATTCAATAAGAATATCCTGGTATATTGATACAATGAACAAATGCTCAGCAGAAAGAAGAAAAAAAAGCTATTGTTACCTGCAACAACATGGATGACTCTTAAATAAACCATGTTGAATAAAAGAAGCTAGACAAAACAGAATGGATATGCATGCTTTTATTCATGTGAGGAGCAGGAACAAGCTAAACTACTCTGTTGTGTTAGGAATCAAAGCAAGATTTGCCCAAGATGGAAGTATTCTATTATCTTGATTGTGGTGGTGGTTGCATGGATTTATACATTTATCAAAACTCATTGAATTTCACACTTAAAGTCTGTGCCTGGTAGTGTAAGCCAAACAACCAACAGGGAGGGAACTCAGACCCACCCATCAGCAGAGAAGTGGATTAAAGTTTTATTGAGCTCTTCCCACCAGAGCAACAACCAGCTCTACCACCACCAGTCCCTCCCATGAGGAAGCTTGCACAAGCTCTTAGTTAGCCTCATCCACCAGAGGGCAGAGAGCAGAAACAAGAAGAATTACAAACCTGCAGCCTGTGAAAAAAAAAAACACATTCACAGAAAGATAGACAAAATGAAAAGGCAAAAGGCTATGCACCAGATGAAGGAACAAGACAAAACCCAAGGAAAACAACTAAATGAAGTGGAGATAAACAACCTTCCAGAAAAAGAATTTAGAATAATAAGAGTAAAGATGATCAAGGACCTTGGAAAAATAATGGAGGCAAAGATCAAGAAGATGCAAGAAATGTTTAACAAAGACCTAGAAGAATTAAAGAACAAACACCTAGAAGAATTAAAAACAAACAAACAGAGATGAACAATACAATAACTGAAATGAAAAATACACTAGAAGGAAGCAATAGCAGAATAACTGAGGCAGAAGAACAGATAAGTGACCTGGAAGACAGAATGGTGGATATCACTGCCATAGAAAGAATAAAGAAAAAAGAATGAAAAGAAATGAAGACAGCCTAAGAGACCTCTGAGAAAACATTAAACAGCAAAACATTCACATTATAGGGGTCCCAGAAGGAGAAGAGGGAGAGAAAGGACCCAAGAAAATATTTGAAGAGATTATAGTCGAAAAATTCCCTAACATGGGAAAGGAAGTAGCCACCCGAGTTCAGTAAGTATAGAGAGTACCAGGCAGGATAAACCCACGGAGAAAAATGCCGAAACACATAGTAATCAAATTGACAAAAATTAAAGGCAAAGAAAAATTATTAAAAGCAACAAGGGAAAAACAACAAATAACATACAAGGGAAGTCCCATACGGTTAACAGCAGATTTCTCAGCAGAAACTCTACAAATCAAAAGGGAGTGGCAGGATATATTTAAAGTGATGAAAGGGAAGAACCTACAACCAAGATTACTCTACCTGGCAAGGATCTCATTCAAACCTGATGGAGAAATCAAAAGCTTCTCAGACAAGCAAAGGCTAAGAGAATTCAGGAACACCAAATGAACTTTACAACAAATGCTAGAGGAACTTCTCTAAGTGGGAAACACAAGAGAAAAAAAGGATCCACAGAAACAAACCCAAAACAATTAAGAAAATGGTAATAGGAATATACATATTGATAATTACCTTAAATGTGAATGGATTAAATTATCCAACCAAAAGACACAAGCTCACTGAATGGATACAAAAACAAGACCCCATATATATGCTGTCTACAAGAGACCCACTTCCGACCTAGGCACACATACAGACTGAAAGTGAGGGGATGGAAAAAGTTATTTCATAAAAATGGAAATCAAAAGAAAGCTGGAGTAGCAATTCTCACATCAGAAAAAAAATAAACTTCAAATTAAAGAATGTTACAAGACCAAGGAAGGACACTACATAATGATCAAAGGATCAATACAAGAAGAAGATATAACAATTATAAATATATATGCATCCAACATAGGAACCCTCAGTATATAAGGCCAAAGCTAACAGTTATAAAAGACGAAATTGACAGTAACACAATAATAGTGGGGGACGTTAACACCTCACTTACACCAATGGACAGGTCATCAAGATAGAAAATTAAGGAAACCAAGCTTTAAAAGACACAGTGGACCATTTAGATTTGATTGATATTTATAGGGCATTCCATCCAAAAACAGCACATTACACTTGCTTCTCAAGTGCACATGGAACATTCTCCAGGATAGATCACATCTCGGGTCACAAATAAAGCCTTGGTAAATTAAAGAATACTGAAATCATATCAAGCATCTTTTCCAACCGCAATGCTATGAGATTATAAATCAATTATGGGTGAAAAAGTAGAAAAACACAAACACATGGAGGCTAAACAATATGTTACTAAATAACGAAGAGATCACTGAATAAATCAAAGAGGAAATTTAAAAATACCTAGAGACAAATGGCAACAAAAGTACAATGATCCAAAACCTATGGGATGCAGCAAGAGCATTTCTAAGAGGGAAGTTTATAGCAATACAATCCCACTGCAAGAAACAAGAAAAATCTCAAATAAGCAATCTAACTTTATACCTAAAGGAACTAGAGAAAGAAGAACAAATAAAACCTAAAATTAGTAGAAGGAAAGAAATCATAAAAATCACAGCAGAAATAAATGAAATAGAAACAAAGAAAACAGTAACAAAGGTCAATAAAACTAAAAGCTGGTTCTTTGAGAAGATAAACAAAATTGATAAATCTTTAGCCAGACTCATCAAGAAAAAGAGGGAGAGGACTCAAATCAATAACATTAGAAATGAAAAAGGAGAACTTACAATGATAAATCAAAGAGGAAATTTAAAAATACCTAGAGACAAATGGCAACAAAAGTACAATGATCCAAAACCTATGGGATGCAGCAAGAGCATTTCTAAGAGGGAAGTTTATAGCAATACAATCCCACTGCAAGAAACAAGAAAAATCTCAAATAAACAATCTAACCTTACACCTAAAGGAACTCTTACAATGATCACTGCAGAAATTCAAAGCATCATAAGAGACTACTACAGGCAACTTTATGCCAATAAAATGGACAACCTGGCAGCAATGGACAAATTCGTAGAAAGGTAGAAATTTCCAAGACTGAACCAGGAAGAAATAGAAAATATAAACAGACCGATCACAAGAAATGAGATTGAAACTGTGATTAAAAATCTTCCAACAAGCAAAAGTCCAGGACCAGATGGCTCCACAGGTGAATTCTACCAACCATTTAGAGAAGGGCTAACACCGATCTTTCTCAAACTCTTCCAAAAAATTGCAGAGGTAGGAACACTCCCAAACTCATTCTATGAAGCCACCATCACCCTGATATCAAAATGAGAAAAAGATGCCACAAAAAACGAAAACTACAGGGCAATATCACTTATAAACATAGAGGCAAAAATCCTCAACAATTTTGTTGAGGATCCAACAACACATTAAAAGGATCATACACCATGATAAAGTGGGATTATCCCAGAGATGCAAGGATTCTTCAATATACAAAAATCAATCAATGTGATACACCAAATTAATAAATTGAGGGAAAAAAACACGTGATCATCTCAATAGATGCAGAAAAAGCTTTTGACAAAATTCAACACCGATTTATGATAAAAAAAGTTTTTCAGAAAGTGGGCTTTGAGGGAACCTACCTCAACATAAGAAAGGCCATATACCACAAACCCACAGCAAACATCATTCTCGATGGAGAAAAAGAGAAAGCATTTCCCCTATGATCAGAAACAAGACAAGGATGTCCACTCTCACCACTCTTATTCAACATAGTTATGGAAGTCCTTGCCACAGCAATCACTGACAAAAAAGAAATAAAAGGAATACAAATTGGATAAGAAGTAAAACTCACTGTTTTCAGATGACATGATAGTATACATGGATGATCCTAAAGATGCCACCAGAAAACTTGAGCTAATCAATGACTTATTGATTCATTTGTAAATGAATCTGCAGGTAAATCTGCAGGATACAAAATTAATGCACAGAAATCTCTTGCATTCCTATACACTAACAATGAAATATCAGAAAGAGAAATTAAGGAAACAATCCCATTTACCACTGCAACAAAAAGTATAAAATACCTAGGAATAAACCTACAAAAGGAGGTAAAATAACTGAACTCAGAAAACTATAAGACACTGATGAAAGAAAACAAAGATGACACAAACAGATCGAGAGATGTACCATGTTCTTGGATTGGAATAATCAATATTGTGAAAATTACTATACTACCCAAAGCAATCTAAGATTCAATGCAATCTCTAACAAATTACCAATGGCTTTTTTTACAGAACTAGAAAAAAAATCTTAAAATTTGTATGGAAACACAAAAGACCCAGAATAGCCAAAGCAATCTTGAGGGAAAAAAACAAAGCTAGAGGAATCAGACTCCATGACTTCAGACTATGCTACAAGGCTACATTAATCAAGATGATATGGTACTGGCACAAAAACAGAAATATAGATCAATGGAACAGGATAGAAAGTGCAGATATAAACCCACGTACCTGTGGTCAACTAGTCTATGACAAAAGAGGCAAAGATATACAATGGTGAAAAGACAGTCTCTTCAGTAAGTGGTGCTGGGACAACAGGACAGCTGCATGTAAAGGAATGAAATTAGAACATTCCCAAACACCATACACAAAAATAAACTACAAATTGATTAAAGACCTAAATGTAAGACTGGACACTATAAAATTTTTAGAGGAAAACATAGGAAGAACACTCTTTGACATAAATCACAGCAAGATCTTTTTTGACCCACCTTCTAGAGTAATGGAAGTAAAAACAAAAATAAACAAATGGGACCTAATGAAACTTAAAAGTTTTGCACAGTACAGGAAACTATAAACAAGACAAAAAGTCAACCATTAGAATGGGAGAAAATATTTTCAAATGAATCAATGGACAAAGGATTAATCTTCCAAATACATAAACAGCCCATGCACCTCAATATTAAAAAAACAAAAAAAAGAATCAAAAAATGGGCAGAGGACCTTAATAGACATTTATCCAAAGAAGACATACAGATGGTCAAGAAGTACATGAAAAGCTGCTCAACATCACTAATTATTAGAGAAATTCAGCAAGAAACAAGAAAAATCTCAAATAAGCAATCTAACTTTATACCTAAAGGAACTAGAGAAAGAAGAACAAATAAAACCTAAAATTAGTAGAAGGAAAGAAATCATAAAAATCACAGCAGAAATAAATGAAATAGAAACAAAGAAAACAGTAACAAAGGTCAATAAAACTAAAAGCTGGTTCTTTGAGAAGATAAACAAAATTGATAAATCTTTAGCCAGACTCATCAAGAAAAAGAGGGAGAGGACTCAAATCAATAACATTAGAAATGAAAAAGGAGAACTTACAATGATCACTGCAGAAATTCAAAGCATCATAAGAGACTACTACAGGCAACTTTATGCCAATAAAATGGACAACCTGGCAGCAATGGACAAATTCGTAGAAAGGTAGAAATTTCCAAGACTGAACCAGGAAGAAATAGAAAATATAAACAGACCGATCACAAGAAATGAGATTGAAACTGTGATTAAAAATCTTCCAACAAGCAAAAGTCCAGGACCAGATGGCTCCACAGGTGAATTTTACCAACCATTTAGAGAAGGGCTAACACCGATCTTTCTCAAACTCTTCCAAAAAATTGCAGAGGTAGGAACACTCCCAAACTCATTCTATGAAGCCACCATCACCCTGATATCAAAATGAGAAAAAGATGCCACAAAAAACGAAAACTACAGGGCAATATCACTTATAAACATAGAGGCAAAAATCCTCAACAATTTTGTTGAGGATCCAACAACACATTAAAAGGATCATACACCATGATAAAGTGGGATTATCCCAGGGATGCAAGGATTCTTCAATATACAAAAATCAATCAATGTGATACACCAAATTAATAAATTGAGGGAAAAAAACACGTGATCATCTCAATAGATGCAGAAAAAGCTTTTGACAAAATTCAACACCGATTTATGATAAAAAAAGTTTTTCAGAAAGTGGGCTTTGAGGGAACCTACCTCAACATAAGAAAGGCCATATACCACAAACCCACAGCAAACATCATTCTCGATGGAGAAAAAGAGAAAGCATTTCCCCTATGATCAGAAACAAGACAAGGATGTCCACTCTCACCACTCTTATTCAACATAGTTATGGAAGTCCTTGCCACAGCAATCACTGACAAAAAAGAAATAAAAGGAATACAAATTGGATAAGAAGTAAAACTCACTGTTTTCAGATGACATGATAGTATACATGGATGATCCTAAAGATGCCACCAGAAAACTTGAGCTAATCAATGACTTATTGATTCATTTGTAAATGAATCTGCAGGTAAATCTGCAGGATACAAAATTAATGCACAGAAATCTCTTGCATTCCTATACACTAACAATGAAATATCAGAAAGAGAAATTAAGGAAACAATCCCATTTACCACTGCAACAAAAAGTATAAAATACCTAGGAATAAACCTACAAAAGGAGGTAAAATAACTGAACTCAGAAAACTATAAGACACTGATGAAAGAAAACAAAGATGACACAAACAGATCGAGAGATGTACCATGTTCTTGGATTGGAATAATCAATATTGTGAAAATTACTATACTACCCAAAGCAATCTAAGATTCAATGCAATCTCTAACAAATTACCAATGGCTTTTTTTACAGAACTAGAAAAAAAATCTTAAAATTTGTATGGAAACACAAAAGACCCAGAATAGCCAAAGCAATCTTGAGGGAAAAAAACAAAGCTAGAGGAATCAGACTCCATGACTTCAGACTATGCTACAAGGCTACATTAATCAAGATGATATGGTACTGGCACAAAAACAGAAATATAGATCAATGGAACAGGATAGAAAGTGCAGATATAAACCCACGTACCTGTGGTCAACTAGTCTATGACAAAAGAGGCAAAGATATACAATGGTGAAAAGACAGTCTCTTCAGTAAGTGGTGCTGGGACAACAGGACAGCTGCATGTAAAGGAATGAAATTAGAACATTCCCAAACACCATACACAAAAATAAACTACAAATTGATTAAAGACCTAAATGTAAGACTGGACACTATAAAATTTTTAGAGGAAAACATAGGAAGAACACTCTTTGACATAAATCACAGCAAGATCTTTTTTGACCCACCTTCTAGAGTAATGGAAGTAAAAACAAAAATAAACAAATGGGACCTAATGAAACTTAAAAGTTTTGCACAGTACAGGAAACTATAAACAAGACAAAAAGTCAACCATTAGAATGGGAGAAAATATTTTCAAATGAATCAATGGACAAAGGATTAATCTTCCAAATACATAAACAGCCCATGCACCTCAATATTAAAAAGACAAAAAAAAGAATCAAAAAATGGGCAGAGGACCTTAATAGACATTTATCCAAAGAAGACATACAGATGGTCAAGAAGTACATGAAAAGCTGCTCAACATCACTAATTATTAGAGAAATTCAAATCAAAACTTCAGTGAGGTATCACCTCACACCAGTTAGAATGGGTATCATCAGAAAATCTACAAACAACAAATGCTGGAGAGGGTGTGGAGAAAAGGAAACCCTCTTGCACTGTTAGTGGGAATGTTAATTGATCCAGCCACTATGGAAAACAGTATGGAGGTGCCTTAAGAAACTAAAAATAGAATTACCATATGACCCAGCAATTCCACTACTGAGCATATACCCAGAGAAAACCATAATCCAAAAAGACACATGCACCCCCCATGTTCATTGCAACACTATTTGCAATAGACAGGTCATGGAAACAACATAAATGCCAATCAACAGACAAATGGGTGAAGAAGATGTGGTACATATATACAATGGAATATTACTCAGCCATAAAAATGAATGAAATTGGGTCATTTGTGGAGATGTGGATGGACCTAGAGACTGTCATACAGAGTGAAATAAGTCAGGAAGAGAAAAGCAAATATCATATATTAACACATATATGTAGAATCTAAAAAAATGGTGCAGATGGACTGATTTGCAAGGCAGAAATAGAGACACAGATATAGAGAACAAATGTATGGACACCAAGGGTGGGAGCAGGGGGGAGTGTGGTGGTGGTGGGATGAATTGGGAGATTGGGATTCACATATAGACACTAATATGTATAAGATAGATAACTGATAAGAATCTTCTTTATAAAAATAAAATTAAATAAAATTCAAAAAGAATAGAATCAATACACATCTGTCAATGTGCACATATGAATACATGGTTTGTTTAACAAAAGCAAAAACAGCATAAATAAAGCTGAGTATTGTGTGTCTAAGATAGTTTGAAAACATTTAGCAGACTGATCGATTTGGTTTTCTCATCTGACACTTTCAACACCATTTTCTAGTCTCTTTGGGGTCAATAGTGTTTGTGCCTCAGTTTCCAACTCCCTAGAATTCAACTGGAGAAAGTTTACGTTTAGTCCTGAAGTTACCATCACATGTGACTGGATACTTACTCTCAACTTTCTTAAGGTATTTGTCTTCTTCAAGGTATTTAAGCAGTTTTCTTCTCTACCTAGGAGGAGATGTTTTGGTTGGGGGTCTCTGAGGTTACACAGAAGGCTGTAACAGATTCTTTGTTTTATATTTTCCCACTCACCAGTGCCAAGGTGTCATTATTGTGACTCTGGTTTCACGAGGTAGGTTAGTACTCTTTGGGTCTGTTGACTGGCTAGTTTGGTTTTGACAGGCTTCTTTGTGTAGAGTGCTCTGTGTTTGAACTTGCTTAACAACACCTTTGTCCAACATTGGAGTCCAATTCTTGTCTTCAACCCTGGTGGTGCAGTAGATAAGACTCCTCTCTCCCAATGCAGGAGGCCTGGGTTCGATCCCTGGTCAGGGAACTAGATCCCACATGCATGCTGCGACTAAGAGTTCACATGCTACAACTAAGGAGCTGGCAAGCTGCAACTAAGGAGGCCAAGAGATGCAAATAATGAGACTGCCTGCCGCAATTAAGACATGGTGCAACCAAAAAAAAAAAAAAAAAAAAAGGAATGGCATCTAAAAACAACCCTGCATTGGGCTTCCCTGGTGGCACAGTGGTTGAGAGTCTGCCTGCCAATGCAGGAGACAAGGGTTCGTGCCCCGGTCCGGGAAGATCCCACATGCCATGGAGCGGCTGGGCCCGTGAGCCATGGCCGCTGGACCTGTGCATCCGGAGCCTGTGCTCCGCGGTGGGAGAGGCCACGGCAGTGAGAGGCCTGCGTGCTGCCAAAAAAAAAAAAAAAAAAAAAATTATATAATTTAATAAGATGCCTCACTAATCTAAAGATGTATGTTCTGCCCAACAACGGGAGAGGCCACAACAGTGAGAGGCCCGCGTACTGCAAAAAAAAAAAAAGCCAAACAGCTCTGCATAATAAATCAACGAATCATTAATTTATACTATATCCCAAGTGTTGATGTGATCTTGCCATTTTACTTCTCTGAGACAAGATTTCCAAGTGAGGAAACAGAACAAGATCATTGCCATGGTAACTGCTTTCATACTTGTTGGGTTGCACCCTGCAGGCCCTGTGCTAATTCAGCTTCAAAACTGAAGAAAGAGCCCACAGTCAGCAAAAGAGACATCAATGGTTTAATGGATGGGGGACCTTACACATCTGAAGCAAGGTTCTGCAAGGACACCTCATGTGTGCAGTGGAAGGACAGGGGGAAGGGCAGTAATAAGGGGATTGACATCAGGTGGGCTCATTAGTTACCAGGGTAACCAGTAGAGGGACACGCCCCTCACTGCCCCTTTGGTAAGAACAGTTACTAGCTGGGGCCTGGGACAATTATTTAGGAACTTCAGACATGTGCATATGGTGTAGGTGAAGCAGGCACTGGTCAAGCAGGGGATGTACAGAGAGTAAGAGAACAGCCATCTTGAGTGTACCTTCTCCACACCAAAGTTCTTGCAGGTAGAATGGGTCCTCAGAAGCTCTCTTGTCCAGACCAGACTTACAGTTAGAACTGGCTCAGAAAACTAGAAATTATATTCATTTGCTGTTGAAGGGATTTCCACATGTCAGCATTTTCTATTACTTTGTCATTGACTTCTAATGCATTCCCAGAATGATTAAATTTTTTCACGAGCAAAAAAGAAAAATGAAAATGGAGGCAGGGGGAGAGAAACCTTGATATTTATTATTATGCAGCTTTTGCTTTGCAAATCACAATTTATAGCCAAAAGTGTTTTTTGTGTGTGTTATGTGCCACTTCAGATGTCCAATGCTAAGCAGAAAGTGCTATAAAAATGTCTATTCTCATTCGGAAAGATTCAAATGCTAGACAATAAAGTGAAAAACTGTTACACATGTAACCTTGGTGGCACTTTCATGGAATATATATTTGTCAATGATTCTATTCTTAGCCCAGTTTTGTGGTTGACTTATTTCAAATTGTGAATACTAGGGCTCTGGTAACCATCAACACTTCTTTAGGTCCTATCTCTCCTTCCATCAATTCTGCTTTCTCTTTGGTTCAAGACTCATCTTGATTCTCTTTTATATCATATGTAATGGGTTATGTTAGATGATTTAAATATATGTAAACCATGGTCTTTTTTTAAATCTGGATGATCAAATGGCTCTTGATTTGTTCCGATTTTTCAGAAAGATGGCTGAAAAAACAAAAAGATTTTGGGAACAATAGGAGAAATTTGAAATACAAACTGAATATTAGACCATATGAGGATATTGTCAATTTTGTTAGGTGGTTGTGGTATTATAATTATTTAAGAGAACGTCTTCAGTTTTTTCTTGTTGTTGTTGTTATTGATGTTGTTTTCTTTAACTTTTTTATTTTCTTTTGGAGTATAGGTAATTAACAATGTTGGGTTAGTTTCAGGTGTACAGAAAAGTGATTTACTTATTCATATACATGTATCTATTCTTTTTCAAATCCTTTTCCCATTTAGGTTGTTACATAATATTGAAGAGAGTTCCCTGTGCTATACAGTAGGTCCTTGTTTGTTATCCATTTTAAATATAGCAGTGTGTACATGTCAATCCCTAACTATCCCTCCTCCCGCATCCTTCCCCCCATATAACCATATGTTCGTTCTCTAAGTCTTTGTCTTTAGTTTTTGAAAGTGAGGAATGCTGAAATATATATTGGTAGAATGTTAGGATTTCTGAAATATATCTGAACATTGTTTATAAAGAGAAAGAGAAAAGCACGAATATGGCCAAGTGTTAATAACTAGAATCAAACTGGTAGATATGTCAGCTTATGACACTATTCTTTTCACTTATCTATATTTGAAAATATCCACCAAAAAAATCAGGGGAAATAGCAACATAGCTGAATTATTTATTCTATTATGACATCTTGAGAATTTCTCTGTACACTTGAAAAGTATATATATTTTGTAGTAGTTGTGTGTGATGTTTTATAAATGTCAAATAGCATAATTTGTTTGAAAGTATTGTTAATATCTCCTATATTCTTACTGATATTTTGTCTGTATTTTCTACTAATTTCTGATGAAGAAGTGTTAAGCTGTTCAATTATTGTGACCCTTTCTCTTGTTAGATCTCTCAGTTTTTGCTTCATACATTTTGAAGCTTTGTTCTTAAGTACATATACATTTGTGATTGCTACATTTTTCTAATGAATTGTTCCGTTTATTATTATGAAATCCCCTCCTTCTCTCTACTAATAATCTGTCTTCTATTTTATTTTGTCTGATATTAATTTGGCCATGTCAACTTTATTGTGATCACTATTTGCATTGTATATATTTTTTTCAACTTTTATTTTTTAGCAATATGTGTGCCTAACTTTTACCTATTTGGGGCTTTACATTTAAAGTAGGCTTCTTGTAGGTAGCATGTAATTGGGTCTCTCATTTCTATCCAACGTGACCATTTCTACCTTTTCATTAGCGTGTTTAGTACAGTTACACTTCACGTGATTGTCAACATGTTTGATTTTATGACAATTTTTCACTTCTGGACTTTTGTTGTTGTTGATGTTATTGTCTATCTGTTCTACATATACCAACTTCTTTTTGTTTAATTGACTTTTGGTTCATTCTTTATGGTTTATTGATTTTGTATTAGTATTCAATTTTTTCCTCTATTGAATTTTTAACTGGTCACTCTAGATCAGAAGTTGGCACACTTTTTCTTCAAAGGGTCAGATAGTAAATATTTTAGTACTGGGGGGACTTCATATGGCCTCTGATGAGACTTTTGTTTATTTGCTGGTTTATTTTCTGACAATTTACAAAATTTGAAAATATATCATGGACCATACAGAAGTAGGCCAAACTTGGACTGTGGGAAGTAGTTTAACCAAATTCTAGTGGTAAAAATATGCATTGTTATTTTAGAAAAACTACTTATAGTCAATATTATACCACTTCATACTTAACACTTCCCAATTTACACTTTCCATTTGGGACATCTCATGTCCCAAATGCAATAATATTACTACAAAATATTTCCATTTACCTACGCCCCATTTTAAAAATAGCTCTTTATGCTCTTGATGTCATTTCATTTACCTCTGCATGTTATAAACCTTACCTTATAATATTATTATTCTTGTCTACATACTAGTTGTCTTTTTAGGAAATTATGAGAAATAAAATGAAAATTACTTGTGTCTATTTCCATACCTCATATTTCTGATGTTCTCCATTTTTCCCTATAGGTGAGAGCTTCCATTTGGTATCATTTCCCTTCAGCTTAAAGAATATTTATCACCTTCTCTGCAGTGCATGGTAGTTGGCAAAAAATTTCCCAGATTTTCTTTTCTTGAAAATATATTTATTTTACTCTTGTTTTTAAAAACAATTTTTTCTGATAATGAATTCTGGCTAAACAGTTATCTTTTCTTTTTTATCTTTCTAAAATATAATTTTATTTGATTCTGTCCTGAATATTTCTGATAAAAAAGTAAAACAGAATCTTTTTTTTTCTTTGCCTATGGGTAGTTAGTCTTTTTTTCCCTATACCTACTGTCAAGAAGTTTGCAGGTTTCCAGCAGTTTGACCTTAATGGGCTTAGGTGTGATTTTTCTTTGCATTTATCCTGCTTGGGTTTCTCTCCATCTCTCGGTTGTGGAAGTCAACATGTTTATCAAATTTGGAAATATTTCAGCTATAATTTTGTTATTTTTTTTCTGTTTCTTTCTCTTTTTTTTTCCTTTTGGGATTACAACTGCATGTTAGATTGTTTAATATTATACCACTCATTCAGAAAGTTCTGTTCACTTTTTAAATTTTTCTTCTTTATTTTTAGAATGAATAATTCTTTATTTATTTATTTATTTATTTTTTTTGCGGTACGCGGGTCTCTCACCGCCGCGGCCCCTCCTGCTGCAGAGCACAGGCTCCGGACGCGCAGGCCCAGCGGCCACAGCCCATGGGTCCAGCCGCCCCACGGCACGCGGGATCCTCCCGGACCGGGGCACGAACCCATGCTCCCTGCACCGGCAGGCGGACCCCCAACAACTGCGCCACCAGGGAAGCCCATGAATAATTCTTTTGATCTGTCTTTAAGTTTGCTGATTTTTATGATATCTTCAAACTATTATACCATAGATTAAGTTCTTCATTTCAATTTTTGTGCTTTATCATGTAGTTCTTTTTAAACTTGCCATTTCTCTTGTAAGATTTCTTGTCTATCCACTCATTATCACCAAATTTACCTTTAAGTCTTAGATAATCATTCTAATAACACTTTAAAGTCATGGTCTACTAAATACAAGGTATGAGATAGCTGACAGCTTGGGATTGGTATCCTCTGACAGCCTTTATTTTTTTCTCAAGTTTAGTCAACATATTCTTGTTTCTTTCCATATCTAATAATTTTGTCACACACTGAATACCATGACATGCAATTTAGAGACTCTGGATTTTGTTTTCTTTATCCTAAGTGTGTTCTTTTCTAGCAGGCAGTTCAGTTACTGGCTCATTACCTTCAAATAATGTCCTCTGTGGGTCATGTTATGTTTGGTTTTAAACTATAGAACAGTCTACAATAGGCTCTACTGTAGTGTATGGAATTTACTCCTAAGGTGTGAATTTGCAATTATCAGCTGGATGCCTAGGATATTAAAAATGTTTCTCTATGCTAGAAAGGCCAGACTTAATTCTGACAGCATTTCTTGACTTCAAATACCTGTGTTCACTGTTAAACCCAGAGCAGCCTCTGGAATTTCTGTCATAGTCTTCCCTATAGAGGTGCAGTCCAGCCATCAGTCAAACATTTATAGAGAACTTCCACTTAAATGTCTGCCCTCCCTCATGCATCTATCTTCTTTCCCTTGTCATGGCCCCTCAGACCTAGCTATTGCAGCAGTCTTAAACTGTGGTCTTTGCTTCTTCAGCTCCCTGTGAACTCTGTGCAGGTCCCTGTATCACAGTCAGGATATTTTCACAAGGTAGAAAGCTGGAGTGATTATGAGGCTAACCTAGTGAGTTTCCCTCCCCTCAGGAATTTTAGAGTTGTACTGTCTGTTGTCTAATTCCTGAAAACTAATTTCTTTTTTTTTCTAATTAATTAATTAATTAATTTATTTAATATTTGGCTGTGTTGGGTCTTCGTTGCTGCATGTGGGCTTTCTCTAGTTGCTGCGAGTGGGGAATATTCTTCACTGTGGTATGAGGGCTTCTCATTGTGATGGCTTCTCTTGTTGTGGAGCAAGGGCTCTCGGCACATGGGCTTCAGGAGTTGTGGCTCCTGGGCTCTAGAGTGCAGGCTCAGTAGTTGTGGCAAAGAGCCTTATTTGCTCTGTGGCATGTGGGATCTTCCCGGACCAGGGCTCAAACCCGTGTCCCCTGCATTGGCAGGTGGATTCTTAACCACTGCGCCACCAGGGAAGCCCCCTGAAAACTACTGACATAAATTACGTCCAATTTTATATTTGTTAATGGCAGGAGGGTTAGTATGTTATCAGTTATCCCATCACGGCTAGATGCAGAATTATTTCTACTTACTCTTATTTTATCTGTCTATTCCCTTTAAGTACTTGAATTTGTGAGCCATGAAAAAGAAAAGGTAATCTGAGATTTAGTTGAAGCATGAGTTCAGTGTATTTGTACAAAAGGATACTGAATACTAGGACTTAGATCTTAGAAAAATGCTATGAAAGACTATTGAATTTTCTTGATCAGGAGTGGCATTTACAAATAATGAAACACACTATGAGATTTTTGTCATGAGAACTTCGTTTGTAAACAGCTGAGAATGAGTTGTGAGCCATGGAGTAAATTGGGTCTTCAAAAAACCCAAAACACTATAACTTTATATCCAGGTTCATGGCTTGTTAATTTGTTTCAATTTTGTATCGCTTTTTAAATTTTTGTTTGATGATGTGGTTTAACTTCTTTAAGGCTCTAAATGTAAGCCTAGTTTAGAGATCCATGGCACAAAATCCTGGATTATTTTATGGGCATTTTATACTCTTCTAATTTTAATCTTCACCTGAGGAAATATCTCAACTGGCAATGACTCCTCAACTGCCATCTTGTACAAAGTCTACACTGTATTAGAAAGAAATATTAACAAAAGGGGGATGAATACATTATTGTGTTGAAAAAACTATCTTTCCTTATTGAATTGATGTGCACCTTTTTCAAAATTGAGTTTGGCATATTTGTGTGAGTCTTTTTCTGGGTTTTCTCTTCTGTTCCATTGATCAATGTGTCAGTCCATTTATCAATATGGCACCATCTTGATTACTATAGTAAGTATTGAAAATGGGTAGACTAATTCTTCCCAATTTAACCTTCTTTTTTAAAATTGATTTAGCTATTCTAGTTGTTTCATTTTTCCATATACATTTTAGAATTATCTTGCCTACATCTACAAAAATCTTTCTGGAATTTTGATAGGAATTGCATTAAACTTGTATATCAATTTAGGAAGAATTGGTATCTTTTCTATGTTGAATCTTCTATACTATGAACATGGTATGTCCCTACATTTTAGATCTTTTATTTCTTTCATCAACATTTTGAAGTTTTCAACATATGTCTTGTCCCTCTATTGTTTGATTTACATCTAAGTATTTTTTTAAGAACTGTATATGATACTGTGTTTTTCATTTTGATATCAAAATGTTTATCACTAGTATATAGAAATACAATTGATTTTTGTGTGTTTTTCTTGTACTTTGTGACATTTATGAAATTGCTTATTAATTTTAAAGGGTATTTTGTTTGTTAGAGTCCTTTTTTTTTTCATTTTCTCATTGCCCTAGCTATAACTTTCCAGTAGTATGCTGAATAAAAGTGATGAAGTGGACACCTGTTCCTGCTCCCACTCCCATTTCATATATTTATAAATCATAATTTTCTCTCTGTTATTTGTTTTGAATAATTTATTTTTTTGATCTAGCTTCAACTTCACTGATCATTTCTTCTGTAATCTTAATCTGTTGTTAAGCTCTTCTGTTGGAGATTTCCTTTCATTTACTCTAATTTTCAGCCTTGCAATATTTATTTAGTTGTTTTTTATAGTTTTCAAGGTTTTCTATTCATTATTACGAGCCCATTTTACTTTAATTACTTGAATATATTTATAATAGGTGTTATAAAGTATTTGTATGGGCTATCCTGAGATGAGTTTCTATCAACTGTTTTTGTCCCTGACTCTGGGGAGATTTTTTCCTGGGTTTTTTTTTTTACTTTTTGTTTTTTGGTGGTATGGGGTGTGTTTCTTTCTTTCTTTCTTTTTCTTTCTTTCTTTCTTTCTTTCTTTCTTTCTTCCTTTCTTCCTTTCTATTTTTTTCTTTCTTTTTTTGTATACCCAGTATGTTTCATTAACTACTTGAATGTTATATTTAGAGACTCTGGATTCTGTAATCTTTAGGAGTGTTGTTTGTTCTCTCAGAGAGCTAACTTGGCTAGACTCAAACTTTAACCATTTTTTTTCCCTGTGGAAGGCCACTGCTGAAGTTTCAGTTTTTATCTTTCAGACATCCAGGTATTAAGTTTTAGCTGGGTTTTCTGGAACCTCCACTTTATAAGCATAGTTTAGGGGTTGTCTAAGGATTTAGTGCCTCTCTCTCTCTGTGACCCCCTGTTCGATTTCCTTCTCACTTTCCTGATGCACTTTCAGTTTTGAACTTTGTTCTTTGTCTTCTCAAGCTTTAATCCTCCTTCATGCACTGGAGAGTGCCTTCAGTTGAAACATCATATATAACAGATCTCAGCTGATACAGTTTACATCTCTCACGGATTGACTCCTCTATAGTTTCTGCTTATTTTTGTTCTCTCTCTTGTACCTTCAAATAGCTTTTTACACTTTTTTTATCAAAAATTTATAGTTGTTATTTTTTAGAGGTTGAGTCCATCATGAACTACTCTGTCAATACAACAATCAGTTAAATTTTGAATTATCTTCTTTTTTCTTTCAAACTTCCCTTCCGGAGCTCTCTGCTCCAAAATGGGCTGAAATTTATGTTCAAAATTCCTTTCCTACATTCACCTAAGTTATCTCTTACCATAGATGACATGTCTGTCACTTTCTTCATTTACTCAGTCATTTTGGAAGAGGACAACTTCTAGTAACCTCTTTCTAGGAGGTAATTTTTGAAAACTTGTAAGTTTCCCCCAAAAAATATATCTTTATTTTTTCAGGTGTGTTTGATATTTACTGGGACATATAAGACATTAATTTATATTTGAAAGTTTTCTCCACTCTCTGATTTCTCCTCAGTGATTTTCTTTTTAATTAAATTATTTTCCTTTTCATTTATGTTGGAAAACTTTTTTAAAAATTTCTGATGTTATTTTTACACAGATATTTATATTTAAGAGCAAGATAACAAAAAAGCTGTGAAAGTCCTGTGTGGGGTGATGGTAAGATTTTGTTTACTGTGAGCCTTATTCTAAGGCTATTGGGCAGGAACTTGTCCATTTTATTGGAAACCCACAAATGGCAGTATCTATGTTTATTTCTCCAAAGAGGAAAACTTGATACCTGATATTGGTCAAGAGATGATAATGATGACTGCTAGTAATCTGAGAATCAAGTGAAAGAATAAACCAGGGAGACTTCATCATTCAAGAAGCAGATTTTCACCTGATGCCTGGATTTTTAACACCTTGTCTGAATATCAACCCAGCCTCCAAACTCCAGCTTCTTAACTTGAACTGATGATGTCTCTCATCTGTTATCATCTCCTCTCACATCATCTTTATATGGGTTTACATCATTTTTAATTCATCTGCTGTCATCTCTATTAATAACAAAAAAAACAAACAACCATTTTTAACTAGAAAAAAGTATTTTAAATTTAATTCAATTTTAACATCTATTCTTATTAATTTGAATTTAAATGTTAACATTAAGTCATATTTAAATCAAGTACTTAAGTAAACTTAAATCTAATTGAATCAAAATTTTTAAGTTGAACATGATTCAATTAAAAAATGTAGGGGTTGGTGAGAGTGTTAAAGATTCTTAACATTTGAGAAGATACTAAGTACCATTCAAAAGCTTTGTTAAAGATTATAAAATATGTGTGTAATCGTTTGTTAAAATCAATTCTTCTTTCTGGCGTATTTGACAAATTCTTCTTTTAGTGAATTGGCTGTCATGGGCTAGGCTTTTAGAGACTGATTCTTTTTTTGTCAATTATCTTGCATCTATAAGAAAAGCTGAAAGGGGGGAGGCTATGTTCCCAATCCTCACTTGGAATTCGGGGTGAAAAATATGGTGCAAGGAGTCTTGCCAGTACAGGAGTGCCCCAACAAATGAAAAATAGTAGTAGAACATGGTTAGGCTGAGAAAGGAGTATTTAATATCCTGAAACTCTCTTGGCTTCAGTATGATGTAGAGGGATGCATAGTTTCCTGCACATCTTATAGTAGACATGGAAGGATGCTGATGCAAGAAGTGAAATGGACCTACCATAAACTAGGGGTACGTAGCCAGAACTAGGATATGAGTGAAGGTTAATCTGGGAATTAGAGTGGTTTGCACCTAAGGCAGAGCTGAGACTGCACCAAAGCAATGAAATAAGATCAGGAAGCTGTTACTTAACTGAGCAAACAGAACTGGTTTGGAGCACACACTTCATTGCTTGTGACACAAGCTTGGGCCCCTCTCCCATACACCTGGATGCCATCTAGGGGAGGGTTATGTAAAGAAGATAAAAATATATAAAAGCTGAGCTTAGTTCCAAAAGAAACTGAGTTTTTTTTTTAAATATTCATTTATTGATTCATTGATTTATTCACTGATGAATTCATTCATTCATGAAACATGTATCAAGCATCTACAGTATAACAGGCCCCATTCTCTGCGACAGGAAATAGACAAAAGTCCATTATCTCTTGAACCTTCCTTATCTGAAAGAGACTGATTAAACCAGACATGACTAGATATTTAGTTGTCAGTTATTCTTTGGGGTACCAGGGCAGGTATGGCTTTATTAGGAAGTTTAGAAAGGTTAGAGGAAAAAAAACTAAGTTTTTTTCATATTTGTTGCATTGTTGTACCAACTATAAATCAGATTTCACATTATTTTATAGTATTTAAAGTCAGGTTTTGTTTTATTTATTTAATACATATTTATAAAGCATCCATGCTAGTTCTAGGGCTAAGAATATAACTGTGAAAATTTTATTTGTATCCCTTTTGTCTGCTACATGGTATATACAAAATGTTTGAAAAAAAAAAAAGCAGAGGTAACGATTCTTGTCCTAGCTACCCTGTGGAATTATTGCTCAAGGAAATGTGGTATGGTGAGGATGTGCTGAGGACGACTTCACCATCAGTCAGTGAGAACATTCTACATGAGGACCTCCATGGGTCCAGGATCTGAGGTCTTCCATGTCTCCTCTGACACCCATGCTGATACACTCTCATCTTAGGATGTGCCAGAAAAAGAAAGGATTTTGAACACTGTGCAATCCTGGGCCCTGTCTGACCCATCTATTATAACATCCAATGCATATTTCTGTTTAGTTTGGATAAATCATAGTTATTTGAATCTTTGTCCATGAATATGAACAATCATGATGTGTCTTAGGAAGAATTCTTAGTTTTCAAGTTTATATACTTCATGAGAAAACTGCTGGGTTATTCATATTACTGAATATAGTGAGATTAAATCAGAAGAAAAATGGAATATTGAGGTGCAAAACATTATAAACTGAGCCCTTGAGACTTGACCAAGTCTTTAAATAGTAACGGGTATACTTTTTATGGACGTTTGGCTAATCGGTGAGTCATTAGTCCCTTGATAAAACTTTTTTCAAATCCTAATATGTGCATGACCTCGAAGTTCTGTAATGCATTAAGGAATATTTACATTTTTATATTGATAAAATTGTATGATAATGATTTCCATAAGGTTACTTCTTTTCAAAATTTTTTCTGTTTATTTCTTTCAAATTTCTAGGGTAACCTGTTGCTCCCTTAATTCTGGCATTCTTGGATTTAATAGAAAAGTTTCATGATTTCATGATTTACTTCATTTATTATGTCTTTTGTACTCTTTTGTCATTTCTCAGAGGTACATAGGATTATGAAATATACTGATGATAATCCAGTGTCCTGGGAAGGCTTCCAGAATGAGAATCAAGCTAAGAATATAACTGTGAAAATTTTATTTGTATCCCTTTTGTCTGCTACATGGTATATACAAAATGTTTAAAAAAAAAAAAAGCAGAGGTAACGATTCTTGTCCTAGCTACCCTGTGGAATTATTGCTCAAGGAAATGTGGTATGGTGAGGATGTGCTGAGGACGACTTCACCATCAGTCAGTGAGAACATTCTACATGAGGACCTCCATGGGTCCAGGATCTGAGGTCTTCCATGTCTCCTCTGACACCCATGCTGATACACTCTCATCTTAGGATGTGCCAGAAAAAGAAAGGATTTTGAACACTGTGCAATCCTGGGCCCTGTCTGACCCATCTATTATAACATCCAATGCATATTTCTGTTTAGTTTGGATAAATCATAGTTATTTGAATCTTTGTCCATGAATATGAACAATCATGATGTGTCTTAGGAAGAATTCTTAGTTTTCAAGTTTATATACTTCATGAGAAAACTGCTGGGTTATTCATATTACTGAATATAGTGAGATTAAATCAGAAGAAAAATGGAATATTGAGGTGCAAAACATTATAAACTGAGCCCTTGAGACTTGACCAAGTCTTTAAATAGTAACGGGTATACTTTTTATGGACGTTTGGCTAATCGGTGAGTCATTAGTCCCTTGATAAAACTTTTTTCAAATCCTAATATGTGCATGACCTCGAAGTTCTGTAATGCATTAAGGAATATTTACATTTTTATATTGATAAAATTGTATGATAATGATTTCCATAAGGTTACTTCTTTTCAAAATTTTTTCTGTTTATTTCTTTCAAATTTCTAGGGTAACCTGTTGCTCCCTTAATTCTGGCATTCTTGGATTTAATAGAAAAGTTTCATGATTTCATGATTTACTTCATTTATTATGTCTTTTGTACTCTTTTGTCATTTCTCCTCTCAGGTTTTGTCTTTTCAGACTAAAGGCTTCCCCTTTAGAGTCTATTTTAGTTTATTAAATTCACTTTTAATGGCTATTGTGAAGTGGTTACCTTATCATTTTTCACTCCTCTTTTTGTCTTCTCTTTCCTTTTCTTCCTCTTCCTCCTCAAGTATACTTCCACCTTGGGAGAATTCGTAGGCTCTGGCCATGCTGCAGTTCACATCTGTCACTAGTACTGCAGCCTCCAGCAACTTTTTATTAAAGCCAGTGATGTAGTGGGTACTTTGGCCAAAGCTGTCCACATGATGGATAGGAGCACGTCTCCAGGGGCCTTTCCCTTGCAATGAGATGAGATTGGTTGATGTTGGGAGATGAAGCCTTTCCCCTCTAGGTCAGTGCTTGCAATCCATTCCAAGTCAGAGGGGAGAGGAAGTTATTACCAGCCAGTGGCTGTTTCGTGGTCACTGGGAATTCTATGACTGGGAGAGTCTCATCCCTCTTTTCTATCTGTGGGACCACAGTTCCTATCAGCTAATACTAGTGACCATGGTATCTGTCTCAGAGGAGATGCCCTGGGCAAAATGAACTGGAGTCAATTAACTAAATCTTGACCTGCAGTGGAAAGTGAGACAGATAATTATATTCTTTGGTTTCCCTAGTTATAAAATATAGTAGCACCATTGCCTTACAGGAAGATATCCAACCATATAAACTATAGACGCATAACTGAACCCAGAAATAAGTAAGGATGGCCCCATAGCAGTAAGGAAAAGAGAATCACAGAGGCCATGTACTTTAATCCACATACACAGATGGGAAACCATTCATTTTTAGAGAAAAGAAAATGAACTAATAGTTATTGAGCACTTACTACATACCAAGAAGTTATGTCCATTGTCTCAGTGATGATAATATCAATATTAAGTACCATTTACTAAGTTTTTACCATGTCACAAGCATGTGTAAAATGCTTTATATTTATTACCTCATTTTATGCTTAAAAATGTCCTGTGATATAACTTTTTGCTTTATAATTTTCTCTATGATGAATAAGCTCAGTGTGAAAAAGTTTAGGAAACTTCAAAAAAATGAGGAAAGTGAAGTTCAGTGAATTTGAGCAAATTTTTCAATGCCATTCTCTTACCAGTGATGCTGTTCAATGTCAAAACTCATGCTTTTGCTATTTCACCAAAAATTCAGAGTGTATTCAAAGGTACATTTTGCAGTCAGATGCCCATATAGAGATACATAACACGGAGAAAAAGTAGAACTAAGGGTAAGGGAGAAGACAACAGAAGCAGGAAAACCATAATTTAAAACTTTTCTTTGGAAAGCACATACTGGGAGCATTATTCTATTGGATCATTGTAGCAAAATGATATTTATGATGATGAATATGAGGTATACAGAAGTGGTTAACTTTTTCCAACATAATTTTGTCAAAGAAGATAGGAAAATTGCAAACAAAATTTGCATGAAGAAAAATGTTGCACTCTAAATTGCACTAGTAATTAAATTCACATGCTGGGAATTTTCCACACAGAGAATGTTTAAAGAGAACTGTAATCCCACAAAAATGTGTGTTTACAGAAAATCCAGGCATTTCCCAGATGTATGGTTGACTTAACTGAACTTAGAGGGAAGCTTGGACTCTATGATACAGACCATATTACTATTTTTAAAATTTATTTATTTTTTACATAACGCTTTATTGACAAAGCCACAATGGAAAGTTACTCTTAATTGATTTGCTGCTAATTATAAATAGAAAGTAGTTGTTCCAGAGATTAGGTTAATTTCTGTTGTCCCCATAAAAAGTCAGCCTACACAAAGGTATCTGTCACTGCTCCAATTATATTGTTACTGCTAATTTCCTCCAAAATGAAATACTACAGTCAAAATTGTGAATGCACCATGTTGTAATTCTTCTTGAAAATAATAGATACTCAGTAAATGCTTGTTGAACAAATTCATTGATGAATGGTGTATATACATACTCACACAGGGTCATCCTTATTACCAAGAGTTCTCTTTGGCTAAAAAGATGACCAAAGTCCAGAGGGAAGATGAAATGAGTGTAAAAGCTCTGAATTTGTTCTCATTAGCAATTTGGTATCACTAATGAAGTGAGGTCATTGAGGACAACATCACTGTGATCAAAGCTGCCACAGGTATCTCTGCCCAGAAAAACAGGGTCCAAATTGAGGGTCGCAACATAATCCTGGGTCTCTGGAAGCCCATGACCAATGATGGAATATTGTTATAAATGAAATTTAGGCATTTCAGCTAACTAGATATTTAGCTTACTAAAATTATCCTACAGGTAAAAGGATAAATATTCCCAAATGTATTGCAATAATTTAATGTTATGTTCATGAAGTATCATATGATTTTCATGATAATTGAGATCTGAATTACTACATTTCCAGTCAGTCAATGGACAAGCAGTCTGTCTAAGGGAAAGAGGTTGCAATGTATTCTTGACATTATACCTTCCAAACAGACATTTAAATAAGGTTTTTGAAAATGTACTAAAGACACAATTAAGTGCTTTTATATCCCATCCACTTTTTGCAATGCACAGAATAAGTTTGATTCTGTGCTCAGCGGCCATGGCTCACAGGCCCAGCTGCTCCGCGGCATGTGGGATCCTCCCAGACCAGGGCACAAACCCGTGTGCCCTGCAACGGCAGGAGGACTCCCAACCACTGCACCACCAGGGAAGCCCCATAAATAATTTTAAATATCAATTATAAAAATGACCTTGTTGAGCCTCTATAGAAGTCATGAACATTTCTAAGGAATCATTGGAAGTTCATGACAGTGAAGATCTAACCAATGTTAGGTCAACTTGCCCACGCCTCTACTGGAAGTACAAACTCAATTTTGAGAACACTGTGTTTCCAATCATCTCCTAATTGAGGAAAAATTTTCCTTGTCTTATGGCACCAAGCTTTCTCTAGACATTGGAAAGGCTCTTTCTCCCCTTCAAGGTTTGTGATGGCTAATAGTTTCCCATATTTTCTAGTCTCTAGGAGTTTCACTCTCCTTACTTCATTTCTTTAACCTGGACCACAATGCTATAAATAGTTCTTCTTCAATTAAACACTTTGGATATGTTATCTCTTTCCTGCCAGTATCCTGACTGACACACAATTGCTGTGTACCAGGCATTGAGGACACACACACAAAAAACTCTTCATGTGCCCCTCAACAAGATGTTAATTTCAGTACTGTGATTTGTTCATCTGAAAATGGGGATGGTGATTATCACATAAGGCTTTATAAAGGTAAAAATCAGATGGCATATTTGAAGTGCTTAGAAACAGTCTCTGGCTTTCCAATAAATTAGAACTATTATTATTGTCATTATAAGCATAATTAACATTATCAACCTCACCCTCATTAACTTTATTATTATTGATGATCAGTGTTATTGGTAAGAATCTTTACCCCACATTTCATCAGCAGGCCTGAGGAAAAAAATCCTTTACAATAATACTGTTACCAGACATCTTTGAATAAGTTCTTATATTTGGTAGAGCTTTCAATACCATCCACTTTGAGAGAATCTTTACAAAGCAGAAGAATCTGAGTCTATTTTTTCCAAGAAAATGGGTGTCAAGGCTATGACCCACTAGGGCCGAATTGAAATGAAACAGGAACAAATAACAAATTCCAGTGGTCCTACATAGACTGTTTTTATCAACCTTATCATCATCCTTTATTATATATGTATACACATATAAGTATATATAATATTTATAAATATATAACATAATATATATTTTCTCCCATTTATTAGGATATCCTCAGAGATAGCAGGGGGTTATTGAATTTTAAAAATAGACTATTGAGGTATAATTTATATAGAATAAACTGTATAAATTTAAAGTATATAATTTACCATTCTGAAGTATGTATACACTTAGGAAACAATCACCACAATCAAGATAATGAACATATCCATCACTTTCAAAACTTCCCTTATCCATTTATAATCTGTCACTTCCACTCTTCCCTCCTCCCAACCGTCATCCACAGGCAATCACTGATCTGCTTTCTGTTACTATGGATTAATTTGAATTTTATGTAATTTATATAAATTGAATCATACAGCATGTTCTCTCTCTCTCTCTTTTTTTTTTTTTCTTTTTGGTCTGGCTTCTTTTACTCTTGCATAATCATTCTGAAAATCATCAAGTCTTGCTGCACATATCAATGGTTCACTCCTTTTTATTGTTGAGTAGTATTCTGTTTTATAGATATACTACAATTTATTTTTACATTTAATTATTGATGGGTATTTGAGTTGTTTTCAGTTTAGGGCTATATCAAATAAATTTCAAATAAAACAACTTTGAACATTCTTGTTATAAGTCTTTGCATGGTCATATGTATTCATTTATCTTTCGTAAATACCTAGGAATAGAATGGCTGGATCATATGGTACTTGTATGATTAACTTTTCAAGAAATTGTCTAACTGCTCTCCAAAGTGGTTTTACAACATTACATTACCATGACCGGTGTATGTGAATTCTAATTTCTCCATGTCTTTGCAACGTTCTGGCCATTCTAACTGGTATATAGTGATGTCCTATTGTAGCTAAATTTTCAATGAAGGTTTTATGATTTTCATAAGCTTTTTGCCACCCATACATCATAAATGTCTGTTCAAATATTATATATATATTTGAGAATTTTGGTTTTCTTTATACATTCTGGATAAAAATCATTTCTTATGTAAATAGCTCACAAATATTTTCTTCTAATCTGTGGTTTAGATTTCCTTTTTTTTTCCAGTATGTTTAGAGATTAATTTTTTTTTTTACAAATTCTAGTTTATCTTTCTATTTTAATGGATTTTACTTTAGGTGTCATATCAAAAGAACAGTTACCTGACCAAAGTCACAAAGATTTTGCACTAAATTTTTGTCTAGACGTATAATTTTAAGTTCTATATAGATTTCAATGATCTATTTTTAGTTAAAAGTTTTAGGTTTTGTTGGAGGAATGAAATCAAAGTTTAGTTTGCTTTGCATATTGATACCCAATTGTAGGCTGATTTGGGAAAATACCATTCATTCTTTGTGAATTTCATTTGCACTTTTATTGAAATTCAGTTTTCTCTGTATTGACATATTTCTGAACTGTCTATTCTATTCCATTGATCTATTTTTCTATCATTGTACGAATATCACATTCCTTTCTTAGAGTTTTGAATAAGTCGTGAAAGCAAGTAGTGTTAATCTTCATGTATTCTTCCTTTTCAAAGATATTTTTGGCTGTTCTAGGTCCTTCGCATTTCTGTATGAATTTAAGAATCAGCTTGCCAATTTCTACAAAAGAGGTCACTGAAAGTTTTATTGGGATAGTACTGAATCAAAAGATCGACTTGGAGAGAATTGATATCAATATTATTGAGGTTTCTGACACATAAACATTATATATATATAAATATATATATATTATATTATATTATATATATCCATTTGGTCTGTGAATTCTGTTCTCTGGTGAGTTTAGGAAAAATCATTCATTTGCAGTTCATCCAGATCTTTTCTTTATTCTTTTTTCATGTGTGAGAGTGATGCTCTTTTCCATCCTCTACATCTCTGAGCTGAAACTAAAAGTCCCCAAGTTTCATTATATATCATCTGATATATAAAAATTATGTATGCAACGTTTGTATGTGTTTTTAAGTGTAAAATATAAACATTTATAAACCCGCCACTTAATATAAGGACTGGAAATTATTAATATCCTCACATATAGGGAAGAGATAGGACAGGAATGAAACACAAAAGTAAGTGAAATTACGTCCATCTTTCTCTGAGAGAATTTAACAGTATCGATAATTGTCATCTGCAAAGACCTGAACTCAAATATGGTATTTGGAATAGCATGTAAACTGGGCATAATTATACCAGAGCTGCTCAACGGCCAGTGCTTGCTTAAAGCTCTTCATTTTGTCATATTTTGTGCCAAAAGTCCTAAGGGTTAAGAATCTGAATCCCGTTTTAACTTCACCACCCCATCAACAGTCAATGAGCTTGGAAAAGCAGCAAATTTTGAGTGATACCAAGGATCCTTGTAATACTTCAGTAGCATACTTCTTTGTGAGGAGAATTAGTGTCTTTAGTAACTATGTTACTCCCTACACTTTGTCATTATGTGAAATTGTACCCTGGGTACAATGTCCAATTGGTAAAGTTTGCCAGCTTCTTTATTAGTTTTTCTTTCATTCAGCTTAATTTTTGAGTGATATAATTTTGTTCAGTCCATTGAATAAACAATTCCCTAATTTACAATCTTATTGATTAATAAATCATTTCACCCTGACTAGGAAAGCACTACCTCCTTGCAAGAAAAAAAAAAAAAAAAGATAGAGCCTTTTATTGCCTTTCAAAATCTCTAGAAAAGAAACATGGCTCCTCTCTTAGCTTCCTTCCCATTATATTAGTACCTTTATTTTCTCTAATAGGCTACAGAAACCAGTAATATGATAGGATAGGAAGTCATTAATACAATATAATCACAGCAGAAGATCAAGCTCATCTCTTTCTCTTTGCATTGTCAAGTGCTTCAATATTTTATTTTATAATGTGATGACCAGAACTGATCATGGTAATCTAAGTGTGGAACTGACTAATGCATTGTTTAATCAAAGATTTCCTTTTAGATTATGATTCATTTGCATTTCGTTGCTTACCCCATGTCACAGTCAGGCCCAGTAGAATTGCCACTCTAGGATCTTATTCCAGAAGGAAATCAGGTAATGGGGCTACCGTGGGAGAGTGATAATAATGTGGGGCAGGAAAACCCGAGTTCCAGCTTCATTACATGGGGTGGCTTCATTCACTTGTCTGGGCCTCAGTTTCCTGGTGGGTGCCACAAACTCACCTGCCTACAGGGTTGAGACAGAGGGTGGAAATGATCAAGCAGTAGCATGTAGAATTTGAAAGGAGCCCTGAGAACTGACTAACCACCCTGTCTAGAAGAGCAGTGGCCCCTCAGCTCCAGCTAATTGCTGACATTCAGGAATGCAGGCCAGCCTTTCCTGAAAAAAAAAAAAAAAAAAAAAAAATTCAACATCTCAACAAGGTTGGAAGTATAGATTTTCATAGGAAATCTTTCATTTTTTAAATGTGGAAATTCTTTCAAAATCTTGCAACTCAAGAGGCCACAGAAAAAAAAAAACAGTCTGCAAACAAAATGCCTCACCTCAACTGCTTTCTTTGTGCCGACCTTATTAGGACGTCTCCAGGGATAGCTTCCAGCTCTATTATTCTACATTTAAAGATTGTGGGTCAGTGTGGTTTTGAGAGGAATCAACCAAATTAATTGTTTAGTCTGAGATCATTTATGGAAGCAGCAGCAGCCTTATTCAAATGTACTAATTAAGAGTCAAATTTATGTTCGGGATCCTTGAAAAGTTAAAAGACATAGTCTTTCCTTTCAGGTACATACAAGGTATTCATTGGTTCAACAAATATTTACTGAGTAATAAAGGTCAATTGGAGTGAAATAATTCCATTTACCTTCCATACTTCTCCAAACTTATCTATATTTTTCCAAATCCTTGGTGCTCTCAGACCTCCACAGGGCGAGCCCTAATTTTAAAAATTCTTACAACAATGTTTTCTGCCTCCTCTGGACTTTTCTCCATTAATTAATCCCTTAGTCTCTTGGTTAAGTCCTTCAGTCTCTATTTGTTCCTTTTTCTCAATGAAAACTATGTCCAGTATTTATCACACATGAAATAATACCACATCTTCCACCACACCAACATCCCCCACCCAGTCATGTCCCCAATAAACGTCTCAGAAGAGTGTCACGGGATGGTTCCACTTAGAGTCCCAGGGCAGCCAGTGCAAGCAACTTTCACTCTTCACTCGCTTTCTTGAAGGTGTTAAGAGCACGAGGGAGGGGCACATCACTGCCCAGTTGCAGTCAGTGAGTAGTAAACTCATGTAACACCCTCCCCTCTAAGAATTCAGGCTCCACAGGGTGAGCCCTAATTTTAAAAATTCTTACAACAATGTTTTCTGCCTCCTCTGAACTTTTCTCCATTAATTAATCCCTTAGTCTCTTGGTTAAGTCCTTCAGTCTCTATTTGTTCCTTTTTCTCAATGAAAACTATGTCCAGTATTTATCACACATGAAATAATACCACATCTTCCACCACACCAACATCCCCCACCCAGTCATGTCCCCAATAAACGTCTCAGAAGAGTGTCACGGGATGGTTCCACTTAGAGTCCCAGGGCAGCCAGTGCAAGCAACTTTCACTCTTCACTCGCCTTCTTGAAGGTGTTAAGAGCACGAGGGAGGGGCACATCACTGCCCAGTTGCAGTCAGTGAGTAGTAAACTCATGTAACACCCTCCCCTCTAAGAATTCAGGTGGACAAGAGAGGAGACTGGAGTCACACTTCTGGGGTTTGGAATTTGACACTTCTACTCTCTAGCTGTGTGACCTTGGGTAAGTTGTTTCATCTCTTATGCCTCAGTTTCCTCATCTGTGAAGTAGTGGAGCTATTGATAGAATTAATAGGGCCACTCTGAGAATTCAATCTGTTAAAATTTGTAAAAGTCCTTAGACCATACATGACTCATAATCAACTCTATATAAATGCTGATAAATAATAATAGAAGTTCTTCTCAAGTGAGAACATTGAGGTAAAGAGGGATTTAGAAACCTGCCAGCGTTCACACAGTTAATGAGTGTCTAAGCTGAGAATTAAACCTATACTGCAAAACCCAGGCCTTCAACCACCCTGCTCTCCTGTTTCCAAGCTCTGCTGTGTTGTCCCATAACAAAGGAAAAACAACATTGCAGTATAAAAGGTAGTATCAATGGCATTCTATACATCTTAAATTAGTAATAATAGGCACCGTAGTATTGATTTCCATTCTCTATCCCTTGCTCAATAGAAACTTTTCATTATTTCCCTCCGCAGCAGTTTCAATAAGATGTTTGAGAATTTGTTTTGCTTTGCTGCAGATAAATGCTTAATAAAAGGCATTGTTTTCTTTATAGGGCCAGGTCTCCTCGTAAATGTTCAATTCCTTTCTGATTTTATGACTCAGAGTCAGTTGTTTGTTGACTCTTAACTCTTCCCTCCCACTTTCCTTGTCCCACCTCCTGCCTTCCAGATTCCACTGTATTTATTCCCAGAGAGGCTAACTTGGACGCTTGAGTCAGAAAATGCTTTGAGTAACCTGTAGCTAACTTACTTATACTCCCCTCCCACACTCCCAAATTACGTTTGTTACAGTCTTATAATTTTTGAACAATAATATGGTTTCTAGAGACTTGGAGAAGATGGTGGAAGAATAAGACACGGAGATCACCTGCACCCCACAGATACATCAGAAATACATCTACACGTGGAACCGGTCCTATAGAACACCACTGAATGCTAGCAGAAGACCTCAGACCTCCCAAAAGGCCAGAAACTCCCCACATACCTGGGTAGGGCAAAAGAAAAAAGAAATAACAGAGACAAAAGAATAGGGATGGGACCCGCACCAGTGGGAGGGAGCTGTGAAAGAGGTTTCCACATACTAGGAAGCCCCTTCATGGGTGGAGACTGCAGTTGGTGGAGGGGGAAGCTTCAGAGCCACGGAGGAGAGTGCAGCAACAGGGGTGCAGAGGGCAAAGCGAAGAGACTCCTGCACAGAGGATTGGTGCCAATGAGCACTCACCAACATGAGAAACTTGTCTGCTCACCCACTGGGGCAGGTGAGGTCTGGGAGCTGAGGCTCAGACTTTGGTTGGATCACAGGGAGAGGGTTGAGATTGCCAGCATGAACACAGACTGAAGGAGGCTAGTATGCCATGGCTAGCCGGGAGGGAGTCCAGGAAAAAGTCTGGACCTGCCGAATAGGCAGGAGACTATTTCTTGCCTCTTTGTTTCCTGGTGCACAAGGAGAGGGGATTAAGACCGCTGCTTAAAGGAACTCCAGAGGCAGGCATGAGCCATGGCTATCAGCGTGGAGCCCAGAGATGGGCCCGAGATGCTAAGGCTGCTTCTGCAGCAACCAAGAAGCCTGTGTGCAAACACATGTCACTATCCACACCTCCCCTCCTGGGATCCTGAGCAGCCTGCCACTGCCAGGGTCCCATGATCCAGGGACAGCTTCCCCATGAGAATGCACCGTGCACCTCAGGCTGGTGCAACATCACGCTGACCTCTGCTGCCGCAGGCTTGCCCCGCACTCTATACTCCTCGCTCCCCCCTGTCCTGAGTGAGCCAGGGCCGCCAAATCAACTGCTCCTTTAACCCCATCCTGTCTGAGCAAAGAACAGAAACCCGCAGGTGACCTACATGCAGAGGCAGAGCCAAATCCAAAGCAGAACCCCAGGAGCTGTGCGAAAAAAAAAGAGAAAGGGAAATCTCCACCAGAAGCCTCAGAAGCAGCAGATTAAAGCTCCACAACCAACTTGATGTAGGCTGCATCTGTGGAATACCTGAATAGAAAAAGAACCATCCCAAATTGAGGAGGTGGACTTTGGGAGCAAGATATATTATTTTTTCCCCTTTTCCTCTTTTTGTGAATGTGTATGTTTATGATTCTGTGTGAGATTTTGTCTGTATATCTTTGTTTTCACCATTTTTTCTAGTGTTCTGTCCATATGTTTTCTTTTTTTTTTTACTTTTAAAAATATTTTTCTTAATAATTATTTTTTATTTGAATAACTTTATTTTTTTCTATCTTTATTTTATTTTATCCTCATTCTTTCTTTCTTTCTTTCTTTCTTTCTTCCTTCCTTCCTTCCTTCCTTTCTTTCTTTCTCTTTCTTTCTTTCTTTCTTTCTTTCTTTCTTTCTTTCTTTCTTTCTTTCTTTCTTTATTTCTTTCCTTCTATTTTTTCTCCCTTTTATTCTGAGCCATGTGGATGAAAGGCTCTTGTTGCTCCAGCCAGCAGACAGTGCTGTGCCTCTGACATGGGAGAGCCAACTTCAGGACACTGGTCCACGAGAGACATCCCAGCTCCACATAATATCAAATGGTGAAAATCTCCCAGAGATCTCCATCTCAACATCAAGACCCAGCTTCACAACAACCAGCAAGCTACAGTGCTGGACACCCTATGCAAAACAACTAGAAGGACAGGAACACAGCCCCATCCATTAGTAGAAAGGCTGCCTAAGATAATAATAAGGCCACAGACACCCCAAAACACACCACCAGACGTGGACCTCTCACCAGAAAGACAATATCCAGCCTCATCCACCAGAAAATAGACACTACTCCCCCGTATCAGGAAGCCTAGACAAACCACTGAACAAACCTTAGCCACTGGGGACAGACACCAAAAACAACGGGAACTACGAACCTTCAGCCTGCAAAAAGGAGACCCCAAACACAGTAAGATAAGCAAAATGAGAAGACAGAAAAACACACAGCAGATGAAGGAGCCAGGTAAAAACCCACCAGACTTAACAAATGAAGAGAAGATAGTCAGTCTATATGAAAAAAATTCAGGAAAATGATAGTAAATATGATCCAAAATCTTGGAAATAGAAAAGAGAAAATGCAAGAAACATTTAACAAGGACCTAGGGGAACTAAAGAGGAAACAAGCAATGATGAACAACACAATAAATGAAATTAAAAATACTC
>NC_041232.1:51132186-51133810 GCF_002837175.3 Physeter macrocephalus | reverse complement strand
ATACTCTAGAAGGGATCAATACCAGAATAACTGAGGCAGAAGAACGGATAAGTGACCTGGAAGATAAAATAGTGGAAATAACTACTGCAGAGTAGAATAAAGAAAAAAGAATGAAAAGAACTGAGGACAGTCTCAGAGACTTCTGTGACAATATTAAATGCACCAACATTCGAATTATAGGGGTCCCAGAGGAAGAAAAGAAAAAGAAAGGGACTGAGAAAATACTTGAAGAGATTGTAGTTGAAAACTTCCCTAATATGGGAAAGGAAATAGTTAATCAATTCCAGGAAGCACAGAGAGTCCCAAAGAGGATAAATCCAAGGAGAAACATGCCAAGACACAAATTAATGAAACTATCAAAAAGTAAATACAAAGAAAACATATTAAAAGCAGCAAGGGAAAAACAACAAATAACACACAAGGGAATCCCCATAAGGTTAACAGCTGATCTTTCAGCAGAAACTCTGCAAGCCAGAAGGGAGTGACAGGACATATTTAAAGTGATGAAGGAGAAAAACCTACAACCAAGATTACTCTACCAAGCAAGGATTTCATTCGGATTTGATGGAGAAATTAAAAAGCTTACAGACAAGCAAAAACTGAGAGAGTTCAGCACCACCAAACCAGCTTTACAACAACTACTAAAAGAACTTCTCTAGGCAAGAAACACAAGAAAAGGAAAAGACCTACAATAACAAACACAAAACAGTTAAGAAAATGGAAATAGGAACATCCATATCGATAATTACATTAAACGTAAATGGATTAAATGCTCCCACCAAAAGACACAGACTGGATGAATGGATACAAAAACAAGATCCGTATATATGCTGTCTACAAGAGACTCACTTCAGACATAGGGACACCTACAGACTGAAAGTGAGGGGATGGAAAAAGATATTCCATGCAAATGGAAATCAGAAGAAAGCTGAAGTAGCAATTCTCATATCAGACTAAATAGACTTTAAAATAAAGACTCTTACAAGAGACAAAGTAGGACACTACATAATGATCAAGGGATCGATCCAAGAAGAAGTTATAACAATTGTAAATATTTATGCACCCAACATAGGAGCACCTCAATACATAAGAATTGGTAGTTATAGGACATTCCATCCAAAAACAACAGAATACACATTTTTCTCAAGTGCTCATGGAACATTCTCCAGGATAGATCATATCTTGGGTCACAAATCAAGCCTTAGTAAATTTAAGAATATTGAAAGGGTATCAAGTATCTTTTCCCACCACAATGCTATGATATGGCATATCAATTACAGGAAAAGATCTGTAAAAAATAAAAACACATGGAGGCGAAATAATACATTACTTAATAACCAAGGGATCACTGAAGAAATAAAAGAGGAAATAAAAAAAATACCTAGAAACACATGACAATGGAGACACAATGACAAAAACCTATGGGATACAGAAAAAGCAGTTCTAAGAGGGAAGTTTATAGCAATACAATCCGACGTTAAGAAACAGGAAACATATAAAATAAACGACCTAACCTTGCACCTAAAGTAATTAGATAAAGAAGAACAAAAAAAACCCCCTAAAATTAGCAGAAGGAAAGAAATCATAAAGATCAGATCAGAAATAAATGAAAAAGAAATGAAAA
>NC_041232.1:51105842-51132065 GCF_002837175.3 Physeter macrocephalus | reverse complement strand
AAAGAGGAAATAAAAAAAATACCTAGAAACACATGACAATGGAGACACAATGACAAAAACCTATGGGATACAGAAAAAGCAGTTCTAAGAGGGAAGTTTATAGCAATACAATCCGACGTTAAGAAACAGGAAACATATAAAATAAACGACCTAACCTTGCACCTAAAGTAATTAGATAAAGAAGAACAAAAAAAACCCCCTAAAATTAGCAGAAGGAAAGAAATCATAAAGATCAGATCAGAAATAAATGAAAAAGAAATGAAGGAAACGATAGCAAAGATCAATAAAACTAAAAGCTGGTTATTTGAAAAGACAAACAAATTGACAAACCATAAGCCAGACTCATCAAGAAAAAAGGGAGAAGACTCAAATCAACAGAATTAGAAATGAAAAAGGAGAAATTACAACAGACACTGCAGAAATACAAAGGATCGTGAGAGATTACTACAAGCAACAATAAGCTAATAAAATGGACAACCTGGAACAAATGGACAAATTCTTAGAAATGCAAAACCTGCCGAGACTGAACCAGGAAGAAATAGAAAATATGAACACACCAATCACAACCACTGAAATTGAAACTGTGATTAAAATCTTCCAACAAACAAAAGCCAAGGAACTGATGGCTTCACAGGCGAATTCTATCAAACATTTAGAGATGAGCTAACACCTATCCTTCTCAAATTCTTCCAAATATAGCCGAGAGTGGAATAATCCCAAACTCATTCTATGAGGCCACCATCACCCTGATAGCAAAACCAGACAAAGATGTCACAAAGAAAGAAAACTACAGGCCAATATCACTGATGAAAATAGATGCAAAAATCCTCAACAAATTCCTAGCAAACAGAATCCAACAGCACATTAAAAGGATCATACACCATGATCAAGTGGGATTTATTCCAGGAATGCAAGGATTCCTCAATATTACTCAAATCAATTAACGTGATACACCATATTAAAAAATTGAAGGAGAAAAACCATATGATCATCTCAATAGATGCAGAGAAAGCTTTTGACAAAATTCAACACCCTTTTAAGATAAAAACCCTCCAGAGAGTAGGCATAGAGGGAACTTACCTCAACATAATAAATGCCATATATGATAAACCCACAGCCAACATCGTCCTAAATGGTAAATAACTGAAACCATTTCCACTAAGATCAGGAAAAAGACAAGGTTGCCCACTCTCACCACTATTATTCAACATAGTTTTTGCAGTTTTACCCACAGCAATCAGAGAAGAAAAAGAAATAAAATGAATCCAAATCGGAAAAGAAGTAAAGCTTTCACTGTTTGTATATGACATGATAGTATACATAGAGAATCCTAGAGATGCTACCAGAGAACTACTAGAGCTAATCACTAATTTGGTAAAGTAGCAGGATACAAAATTAATGCACAGAAATCTCTGTCATTCCTATACACTAATGATGAAAAATCTGAAAATGAATATAAGAAAACACTCCCATTTAACATTGCAACAAAAAGAATAAAATATCTAGGAATAAACCTAACTAAGGAGACAAAAGACCTGTATGCAGAAAATTATAAGACACTGATGAAAGAAATTAAAGTTGATACAAATAGATGGAGGGATATACCATGTTCTCAGATTGGAAGAATCAACATTGTGAAAATGACTGTACTACGCAAAGCAATCTACGGATTCAATGCAATTCCTATCAAACTACCCCTGGCATTTTTCACAGAACTAGATCAAAAAATTTCACAATTTGTATGGAAACACAAAAGACCCCGAATAGCCAAAACAATCTTGAGAACAAAAATTTGAGCTGGAGGAATCAGGTTCCCTGACTTCAGACTATACTACAAAGCTATAGTAGTCAAGACAGTATGGTACTGGCACAAAAACAGAAATATAGATCAATGAAACAGGATAGAAAGCCCAGAGATAAACCCACACACATATGGTCAGCTTATCTTTGATAAAGGAGGCAAGAGTATACATTGGAGAAAAGACAGACTCTTCAATTAGTGGTGCTGGGAAAACTGGACAGGTACATGTAAAAGTATGAAATTAGAACACTCCCTAACACCATACACAAAAATGAACTCAAAATGGATTAAAGACCTAAATGTAAGGCCAGACCCTTTCAAACTTAGAGGAAAACATAGGCAGAACACTCTATGACATAAATCACAGCAAGATCCTTTTTGAGCCACCTCCTAGAGAAATGGAAATAACAACAAAAATAAACAAATGGGACCTAATGAAACTTCAAAGGTGTTGCACAGCAAAGGATACCATAAACAAGACCAAAAGACAACCCTCAGTACAGGAGAATATATTTGCAAATGAAGCAACTGACAATGGATTAATCTCAAAAATTTACAAGCAGCTCATGCAGCTCAATAACAAAAACAAACCCAATCCAAAAATGGACGGAAGACCTAAATAGACATTTCTCCAAAGAAGATATACAGATTGCCAACAAACACATGAAAGAATGCTCAACATCATTAATCACGAGAGAAATGCAAATCAAAACTACAATGAGATATCATCTCACACCGGTCAGAATGGCCATCATCAAAAAATCTACAGACAGTAAATGCTGGAGAGGGTGTGGAGAAAAGGAAACCCTCTTGCATTGTTGCCTGGAAGGTAAATTGATACAGTCACTATGGAGAACAGTATGGATGTTCCTTAAAAAACTAAAAATAGAACTACCATAAGACCCAGCAATCCCACTACTGGGCATATACCCTGAGAAAACCATAATTCAAAAAGAGTCATGTACCAAAATATTCATTGCAGCTCTATCTACAATAACCAGGGCATGGAAGCAACCTAAGTGTCCATCAACAGATGAATGGATAAAGAAGATGTGGCTCATATTTACAATGGAATATTACTCTGCCATAAAATAACTGAGTTATTTAAAGTGAGGTAGATGGACTTAGAGTCTGTCTTACAGAGTGAAGTAAGTCGGAAAGAGAAAAACAAATACTGTATGCTAACACATATATATGGAATCAAAAAAAAAGGTCATGAAGAACCTAGGGGCAAGACCGGAACACAGACCTACTAGAGAATGGACTTGAGGACACGAGGAGGGGGAAGGGTCGGGGTAAGATGGGAATAAAGACAGAGATCTACTAGAGAATGGACTTGAGGATATGGGGAGGGGGAAGTATAAGCTGTGACAAAATGAGAAAGTGGCATGGACATATATACACTACCAAACGTAAAATAGACAGCTAGTGGGAAGCAGCAGCATAGCACAGGGATATCAGCTCGGTGGTTTTTGACCACCTAGAGGGGTGGAATAGGGAGGGTGGAGGTAGGGAGATACAAGAGGGAAGAGATATGAGAACATATGTATATGTGTAACTGATTCACTTTGTTATAAAGCAGAAACTAACACACCATTGTAAAGCATTTATACTCCAATAAAGATGGAAAAAAAAATCTGGAGAAAGAAGAGTAAAGAAACCCCCCCCCCCAAAAAAATAATAATATGGTTTCCTCAGCACTTCTCAATAGCCCCAATGCAGGCAGATGGTTGAATTGACCCAAGATTTGGATTTTGCAGAAGGAAAAGGAAACCTTTGAAGGGCTGGCGATAAATGGGTTAAAGTTATTCCTCATTGGTTCTGGGCTTAACAGACAAGGAAATGAAAAATAAAGCCCAGAGGAATGGGTGAAATGGGGATTCGGGAGAGACTTTGGATTTGGTTGGGTTGTGTGCATTCTCACTAGTAAAGTGAGAGAAATTGACAAAAGAGAGAGTTGAAGGGTTTTGACAAGGACCTGGAATCTTGGGCTGTGAGAAGTCAGGGGCAGAGCTATTCAGAGTGGTAATGTTCCAGGTGTAGCTGTGGGAGTACATTTCTGAAATGCTCCCTGTCATCTTCCTTTTCACACTTTAAGAGTAAGTCCAGCCCAAGGCTGCAGGATCAATGTCCCTTCACTAATTAGTTCTAACACTTCTTTCAGGTTGTGCTTTTTCCTCTCTTGTTTCACCTGGAATTTTTAGTTTTGTCTAACCATCACTATCAGGGTAGGAAGTGTCTCTTTTACTTGATCATATTGTTGTTTTTGAAATAACATGGATCATTAATCTTTTTGATCAACTTCTTCCTAAGATTCTGATTCTCACTAATATCTCACTACTATTCACAAATTGTGACCCACACTTGCTTATCTAAAAGGAGTGATTAAGCAGACATTTATCTCAGGTGGTGGACCCTGGAGTTTATGACACAAAAAGAGCTGGGAAGCAAAGACATCCACTGGATCTACCACATGTGTGTTTTAATTTTTTAATTTAATAGAAGATAGGGTATCGAGGAAGACTGGAACCAGGTTCTAAAGTCTTCAGTGAATGTGGATGAATACCTGAGTTTTGCAGAGGACATTGAAGAAGTTGGTAGTCATGTGGCTGGAGTCTCAAATGAGGAATTGTTTTGCATAAGAATAAAATAATACTGTCTGGACATGGTCATGGGGTCTTGCAGGGCTTGTGATGCAGGTAAAAATGAACAGTCTCTGCTTGGTGTTTGATACATCCAGAGCAGCATTTCCCAAACCTTGGACAAATGAAACAGAACCCTCAGGAATATTTGGAGATTGCAGCTAATGGGACAATCTCATCACAATGAGAAGTAAGAAGAAGCAAAGTTGTGTGGTGATGCTGAGAATGTAGAAATGTTTACTTACAAAGCAAGGAGATTTCAAGAGAGTTAGGTGGAAAAATGTAGAAAGGAATAACCACAGAAAGTGGAAATTTTGAAAGACATACAGAGAAGGATGGCAGGGCCAATAATATGAAGGGAGAGGAATTCTTAGTGATATGCAGAGGAATAGGCTTGACTTTTCTCTGGATAGCAAACTAGCACTGGTTGAGGTTCCTAGAGGTGTGAGCATTTTCATGAGTTTAAAAGATTGTAGCATTTGCTGCATAGTAAAATAAAATTTTGCAGAACTTTTTCTTTTTTTTTTTTTTCTTGTGGTCTATGCAAAGAGCTCTCCCTGCAGGGATAGGTCAACCTGTTTGCCTGGTTGCCTTGGGATGAAATCCCAACAGCAGGTAGAGGTAAAGCAGTTCAAAAGTTCTCATGGTGAAATGGAGAAGACCTGCAGTGGGTATGGAATTCTATGTTTGAATTGGGTTTTGTTCCATAAATTGCTAAGAAAAAGGGCTGGTCCTTGGGTTCTTACTGCCCAGGAGAGAGTCACCCAGTCATCCCTGCAGGAAGTGTCAAGTTTAATGGAAAGGAGCTGGTGCACCTATGCTGGTTTAGGGGCAAGGAGCCCAGAGTAAGATGTTCCTGGTGATTGGGAGGAAGATAGATGCTTTCCCACGTGCTTTACCTCTCAGCACCTGTGTTGGTTAAAAGGCATCAGACAAAAATACTTGGGTGATATTTTTCACATCCTCTCCCTACTCCCATTCTAAAATGTCATGAATAATTCCTGTCCCATTTTCAATGATATAGAATCCAAGTTTTGCTTTGGGCAATGATAACAGAAAACAAACAAACAAAACCAAACAGACATTTAAGCTTTCCTTAGGTTGATCCAAGAAAAACCTTCCAATTTTCTTTTTTTTTGCTATTTCTTTTCCTTTATAAGTCTTTTTTGTTTTACCTCTGCAGCCACCTCATATTCTAATCTGTCATTAGACAGATATTTTTATGCAGTTTCAGAGCTCCTTGTTTTGGGTGATATTAATCCCTCACCACCCTCTTACTGGTGAAAACTTACTAATCCTTCAAGGTCAAGTTTACACATCATATTCTTCTCAAACTTTCTTTTATACTCTTCAGTGTGAGTCAGTTACTTTCTATTCAAGTTCTGTACCTCAACCGAGAGTACTTCTTACAGTCAGTAACAGTCCTGCTTTATTTTCTTTGTTTTCTCATTAGATTAAAATCCCTCCAAGGGAAAGATTATGCTTTAGTACCGTGTTATTTTCCAGAGCACCCATCTTAATATCTTCACTACAGAGTGTACTTGACAAAATGTTGGTTGATTGAATATCCATTTCCAGTGAATGAAATAGGCCTTTTCAAGTCTTATAAGCAGATTTGAGCTACAAAGAAAAATTGTACAGAAATCAAGTAGCAATTTATCAGTAGTCCCCCAATGGCTTTAATGAGCAAATGACCTTTTCCAAACCAACCACAAAAGCTTATTCATTGCCTATTGTTTAAGAAGAATCTTGAATAATAGATTCATAGATTTATTCCTGTCTAGGCTGTGGCCAACACATGTAGGCTTTGGGTGACTTGGAGACAAAGTTCCTCTTCGCTTTCAGAATGTCAGAGGAAGATCTTCCTCCCAGTGCTGGAATGCTTTGTAAGATGGAGGGAAAAGCTTGGGATCTGGCACCATCAAGCACAGTTGCTGACTCGCATTATAGCCTATTGGAACGTGAACAGGCTGGAGCCAGTAATCCCTCAATAACCATGTCTCTGGACAAGTAGCTTCAATCCTCTGCAACTCTGTCTTTCCTTTATAAAATGTGGCTACAAACACCTGCCCTGAATTTATGTACTTATATCAGATGCCTCTAATTCACCATTTTAGAATCTCTCAGCCTCATCCGTCTCTTTTCTCCGTCCACGACTACAGTGGCCAGTTCCGCTGGCTCCAAGAAGTTTCCTGCTGATACAATCTGATCACCCGACTTCAGGCCTGTATCTCAGGACTTGGACATGGTGTTAGAAGCCACAGGAACCCACCCAGCTTGCAGTCTAGGCAAGCATATCCCAGATGTTCAGTTAGGTTAGGTTAACAACCCACGGAGTGAACTATGACCAGCAAAGTTTACGGACTCGTAGAAAATTCTTCGCCATCTCTGACCCCAGAGAGTTAGTCCTGAAATACACCTTCACAGAACCGAGACAACAGTTGCCTACATTTGTGGCCAGCTCATAATGCATCCTGATATTTGACTCTTTCTATCCTTGTATTACTTCTTTTAGCCCTGATCTCTTAGTTCTATTCCCTGGGTCTATACTCCCCATATAGCATCAACACACACATGCCTTTGTCTCAGGCTCTGCTTTCTGGGGAACCTGGAATGAGTCTTAACCTTATTGCTACAACATGGGCAGGAAAGCAAAAAGGATAAAAAAATCTCTGATACAAAATATAAGGTGATAGCAAATTTGCTTTTCTCTAGGAAGGTAAATGTGGAAAAGATAAGTATGTGGTAGTATCACCTTAAGATCTGAAAATTACAGTGGACTTTATTTGATGTGGAATCTTCTAGCAATGCTTATGGATGATTCAGACTTTTCTTTTGATCACCATTGTTCTGTATTCCTTTGGGATGCTGGCCTTGTCCTACTGGGTAAAACTGCATAGGAATCACACCAGGGATCATAGTCACAACAGTCAATTCATCCGAGCTGATGACATTGCTCTGTGCCCTGGGGAAGGAACTGGAAGCTGGAAAAGAAACACTCACTAATGGAAAATAACAAACAGGCTAAGGAGAGAGATGTTATTTTTGAACTTTTAAAGAGAACATTATAAATAGCAGAGAAAATGGAAAAGCAGAAATTAAAAACAATAAAAACAAAAGGAAGTTGACAGCAGCACTTTTAATATGACAATTTTGGTGCTTTGAAGGCCCAGGTTGGTGGATGTAATAGCTGAGTCCCCTCAAAATAGCCAAAGACCATGGGGTTTGAGCACTTAGTCACAATGGCATTTTGGGTTAAACAATAATTGACTCAATGGTGAAAAATGAGATGAATTAAAATTATTTTCTTCTCAACGGCCAAGGGGCTTGGCAAGTAATATATTGAAGAAATTTCCTGGACATAATAGGTTACATTAATTTTCAATGGCAAAACAATTCCTTCAGCATTATTTTTCAAGGAGAGAAAAGAAGAAGGGGGAGAAAACAACCCTGTTACTTCTGCTATTTACTTCTGGCCTAAATGAGAAAACACATTTCAAAGGGAAGATTAAGAAAGGTGTATCTAGACACAGAGCAAATCCTGACTGTAAAGAATTCAAGCTAATTGGTTACCCATTTTTCTGTTCAAATGTGGTCATTATTAATCCAAGAAAAACAGAAGCATAAGTGATGAAAATCGCTACATGGAGAAACAGGATATTAAGTCCTCTGCTAGCTAAAAAGCACCTTTGTTTGGAATACAGAACAAAAATGGGAGCAAATCTTTCCATCCATATGTGCTTACCAGTAATGGTAGAAGAGCTTAGTGATTGAGGCCTCTTTATCCCTGATGTTGAGTCAAAGAGTGAGCACCTCGGGCTCCAAGACTTGTGGGTTTCATGTGCTGCTTGGGGAGTAAGGTAAGTGGAGTTGTATAGGGTGGTGAGAAGAAGATGGTGCCATCAGCTGGTACGAAATAGGAGGAGAGGCCGGTGTTCCTGCGATCATCATGCATGCTTCTCTCCTCCTTGCTCCCCCTAAAACCTGTGTTACTATCCTCAGATTGTTGACCATCTGGCCCAGTGGTGTCTCGGTAAATGTTTAAGAACTGACTCTAAATGTAGTTCTGACGTGAATTTTGGTTGATATTTTCATTTTATAGCAGTGGTTGGCAAACTTTTTCTGTAAAGAGACAGACGGTAAATATTTTAAGCTTTACCGGGCGCAGTCCCTGTCACAACTACTCTACTCTGCCACTGGAACAAGAAAGCAGTCATAGACAATATGTAAACAAACGAACACAGTGGTGTTCCAATAAAACCTCACATAAGGATACTTTCAACTTCCTGTAATTTTCATGTGTCATGAAATATTCCTTTTGTTTTTCTTTATTTTCAACCACTTAAAAATATAAAAACCATTATTATTCTCAGGCTGTACTAAAAATGGAGGCAGCCTGGATTTGGCCTAGAGGCTGTAATTTGCCGCTCTTGTTTTACAGTAATGATTAAGTCGAACAATGGTGAAACAAATAAGACGTATGATGGATCTTCATGTGCTTGTGGATGAGTTGTAAGTGACTTCTTTGTTCAGATAATTGTTTTAAAATACTGGAAGTGTTTCCTCAATTTATTTGTGCTATTCACAGTGTAATGGCTATAGACATGACATAATTTTAAGTTCAGTCTGTATTATTAACACTTTCTATAACTTTCTTATGTCTGGGAGCCCTGATTTGTAGTATTTGCCGATTTCCATGGTATAAACATTCCCTACTATGGCTGATTTCAAGTTACTAACATGACATTGGTTATACTATGTGGATGCCTTTTATAAAGAAGAGCAGGACTTCCTTCTTTATTATTTTTACTTCCAGGCAGTGTCTTGCACTGAAATAAGCACACACTAGGTGCTTGATAAAGATAAGTTTATGGAGCAGTGTGTCCACTGGGTAACTCCACTTGGCTCTCACCTCAAGCCATTTTAAGTGATGGACATGGGTCTGTGGGAGCCAGACAAGCCATCACGTTCTATCCTCAGGTTGGGTTACTGGTGTTTAGCAGCTGTGACTATGCTTCAAAGAGTGGAGACAAAAATCACATTGGTCTCAGGTGCTCCTAACTCTTTCTCCTTCTCTGCTCTCTTCCTGTCTCTCCCTTCCTTGATGGCTTCTCTGCTTCCTGCATTGCACAGGCTCCTACATGCCTCCTCTGGCCCTGTTACTATTCTACCGTTCCCATGCCAGTTAAATGCCTCTAATAGTGTTTATTTGGAGAGAGAGAGAAGCTTGATTTACAAATAGGAACGAAATTTTGATCTACAAGTATAGGCTTCCTTTAGCTAAAATTTTAGGAATGTAACTAACACACCACTTAATGATTAGGAAGACGTAGATATGTATATATGTATGTGTATATGTGTGTCTTTCTTTCAATGAAAAACAATGAACAAAAATTACCCACATTCCTACTACCTTTAGAACTGTATAAAGTAAGAAATGAAAAAATTTCCTTCAGTCCATCTAATCTCTTAAGCCCCAAAATGAACCTTTATGAAAACTTTGGGGAGTGTCATTTCTGATTTTTCCTAATCTTGAGAGTTTAAGAGTCTTTCTTTCTCTCCTTCACTCTACTCTTTCTCTCTCATTTTTGGCCCCTCATCCTCTGTTCCCCACCCCTTCTCTGGAATCCTCATTGTCTATGCTACACTTCAGCCAGGCCCTCTTGTTCTGGTCCGAGCCCACCTCCCCCTGTAAGTCCATGTCTCAGTGGAGCCCCTTGAGTTCTTACAGCTAAGCAGGCTCAGGGCCCACATTTCCACACTGACATAAAGCTGACATTTGCTTTACTGGGTACTCTTATTCCCCTGGACTTTATTTGATCAGTACCCATCCCTTGCACTCTTAGTCTTTTTGTACAATGACTCTGTAACTGACACCCACAGCCACAAAACCATTTAGATTTCCTGGAACCAAATTGCTTTCCAGAACTCCAGTGGCACGAAGCTAATGTGGATATTGATTTCTCATTTGTTTGTGGCTAGTAATGAGGAGCCCAGAACAGGCAACAGGCTGGTGCAGAGAGCACCTCTTCTGTGAGCTGCTGGCCAGGAGGCAGCCCCCTTCAGCTGCTGCCACAGCTGGGCCCCCTGCTCTGTCCTGTGTCCTCTGCAGACTTCCAGGCTTAGGGCTGATGACAGACACAGCCCTGGGCTCCTGTGCCTGCAGCAGAGCTCGCCTGCACCCTCTGCCACCCTCCAAACCCATTCTGCCTTTTGTCTGCTGAGGCCCTGAAGCTGCAGGGTCCCCAGTTCACAGCCATCTGGGTTCCCATGGCCATGTCTGCTGAGACAAAATTGCACGTAGTGTCTGTCTGCAGGAAAAGCACTGCCCCACACAAATGTGTCGGACACCTAGCCTGCTAGACACCCAATTATTTGTCTTTGCTTTTATTTTCTTTTAATTTTTAAAGTCTGACAACAGCACTTTGCACAAAGCAGTAGTGTGGCTGGTCATCCTTTTTCCCTCTGCTGATTTAGTTTTTCAGCTCTGGAGGGAAAGACCTGGAAGTCCAGTGCCTAATCCCTGCTCATGGGCTCCAGGTAATCACACCTGAAGTACTAACACCTCTTTGTGGAAAAGCTTGCCGGTTCCCCAGGATAAATGATGAGTGGTAATATTCCTGTTGTTTTAAATGAATACCAGGGTTAGTCTCTGATACAAAATAGCTAAACCTCATCCCATAGACAATTCACCTGATTTTAGTAATTTACCTAATATAAGAAAAACTCTCTGCAGTTCTTCAACCAGATGTTGCCTTCTCAGGGAAGCTTACTTTGACCTCTCTATTTGGGATTGCATTGACCGCACTCTGTGCTACCTCCCTTCCTTATCTTTCTCTTTTTCTTCTCTCATCACCTTCAACACACTACCTAGATCCTCCTGCTTCTGTTAGTCTCCCCTTAGTAGAATCTAAGCTCCTCAAGGCAAGAATGTATGTCTCTTTTATTAACTGGTGTTTTTCTAGTGCCTAGAAGAGTGCCCAGCACATCTGAAATGTGCAATAAGTATTTGTTGAGTGAATGTAATAAAATCAGATCAGCCATGAGCTTCCCAGTCCTATATCATCTCTCCCTCTGTGTGACGTTCTCCAATCTCCTTTCTCCTCCTTCTTCAAGTCTTTCCCCTTTACCTCATCCTCCATCCCCCTGAAAATACAATAAATACCTCCTGGGTTCTGCAGCCCCAGTGTAAGGTTATATTCATTCATGTAGGTTGTGAATGATTGATAAGACCTAAATGTCACTGCTCCAAGAATGCAAGGGAAAAAGGCAAAAGAAAACTTTAAATGTTTAATTGTGGCCAAATACACATAACATAAAACTTACTGTTTTAACCATTATTTTAACCAACAAATAGAATTGTAAGACATTCAAAGTGTATATTGCAACAACCCAATACACATATACATTGTAAAAGGATTCTTCTCATATACTTATTTAACACATCTCTAAGAAATCCTTTTACAATACTTACATACATCACATCACCACTATGCATACCTTAAATATCTCACAACCCTACTCGTCAACCATATATATACATTTTTGGTGAGAACACTTAAGTTCTACTCTCTTAGCAAATTTCAATTATTCAATACAGTGTTGTCAACTATATTCATCATGTTTAACATTGAATCCTCAGACCTTATGCATCTTATAGCTGAAAGGTTGTACCCTTTTAGCAATCTCTTCCTATTTCCCCAAATCCCCAGCCCCTGGAGACCAGTTTTCTATCTCTTGATTATGGATATATGAATTTGTAATTATTCCTTTTTTTCTCCTTTTATTTATAGATGTTACAGTTTAATAAATAACATTTATCTTAAAATACTGATAAGGGTTCTAGGTGTATAATATATGATTGATTAACTGATTTTCTTATTTTTACTCATTTTTTTGTTTTCTATTTTCTACAGTAATTGGGTATTACTTTTTTAAAAAAACATGTTTTGTTTGTTTTTTAAATTTATTTATTTATGTATTTATTTTTGGCTGCATTGGGTCTTCTTTGCTGCACACAGGCTTTCTCTAGTTGTGGTGAGCAGGGCCTACTCTTTGTTGTGGTGCGTGGGCTTCTCACTGCAGTGACTTCTCTTGTTGTGGATCATGGGCTCTAGGCATGCGAGCTTCAGTAATTTTGGCACGTGGGCTCAGTTGTTGTTGTTCATGGGCTCTAGAGCACAGGCTCAGTAACCGTGGTGCATGGGCTTAGTTACTCCGTGGCATGTGGTATCTTCCTGGACCAGGGCTGGAACCCATGTCCCCTGCATTGGCAGGCAGATTCTTAACCACTGTGCCACCAGGGAAGTCCTGAGTGTTACTTTTATAATACTTCTATAATATTAAAAGTATTCTTATTTAGTTAGAGCATTTTTGAACACTATTAAAATCTCATGTTATCAGAGAAAATACAACACACTCAAATCAGGTGGTTGTGGAGGGTTGGGTTTTTTTTCTAATTAATAAATGTATGACCCCTTTGCCCATTTCTCCCATCCACCCCCTTCCTGTCTCTGGCAACCACCAATCTGTTCTCTGTCTCTATGAGATTTTGTTTTTTGTGTTGTTTTTTTTATTTTTCGGATTCCACATATGAGAGATCATACAGTGTTTGTCTTTCTCTGTCTGACTTATTTCATTTAGCATAATGCCCTTGAGATCCATCTACATTATCACAAATGGCAAGATTTCACTCTTTTTATGACTGAATTATGTAATTACATGTATATACATTATTTATATATACATTATATATACACATATGCACACATATATATGTATTTTAATATGTATATGTTTGTGTGTATATATATATATAAAACAATGTCTTTATTTATCCACTAATGGACACTTAGTTTGTTTCCATATCCTGGCTATTGTAAATAATGTTGCAATGAACATTGGGGTGCATATGTCTTTTTGAGTTAGTGCTTTCATTTTATTTGAATATGTACCCAGAAGTGCAATTAATGTAATTCTATTTTTAATTTTCTGAGGAACCTCCATACTGTTTTCCATAGTGCCTGAACTAATTTGCATTCCCACCAACAGTGCACATTGTTCCCTTTTCTCCACGTCCTCACGAACACTTGTTATTTGTTGTCTTTTTGATAATAGGTGTGAAGTGATACCTCATTATGGTTTTGATTTGCATTTCCCCGATGATTAGTGATGTTGAACACCTTTTCATGTACCTACTGCCCACCTCTATGTCTTCTTTAGAAAAAAGTATCTTCAGATCTTCTGCCCATCTTTTAATATTTTTTTGTTGTTGTTTTGTTTTTTTGCTATTGAGTTGTATAAGTTCTTTATGTATTTTGGATATTAGCTCCTATCAGATATATGATTTGCAAATATTTTCTCCCTTTCAGTCGGTTGCCTTTTAATTTTGTTGATAATTTCTTTTGCTGTGCAGAAGCTTTTTAGTATGATATGGTCCCATGTATTTATTTGTGCTTAAAAAAAATCATTACCAAGACCTATGTCAAGGAGTGTTCTGTCTGTTTTCTTCTAGGACTTTATGGATTTAGGTCTTACATTCAAGTCTTTAATCCATTTTGAGTTAATTTTTTTGTAATGTGTAAGATAGTGGTCCAGTTTCATTCCTTTGTGTGTGGCTGTCCAGTTTTCCCAACACCATGTATTTAAGAGGCTGTCCTTTATCCATTGTATTTTCTTGGCTTCTTTGTCATATATTAATTGACCATATATGCATGGGAATATTTTGAGGCTCTCTATTTTGTTCCATTGATTTATGTGTCTATTTTTTGGCCAATATCTTACTGCTTTAATTACTATAGTTTTGTAATATAGTTTGAAATCAGGGAGCATGATGCCTCCAGCTTTTTTTTTTTTTTTTCTCAAGACTGCTTTGGTTATTTGTGGTCATTTGTGGTTCCATACAAATTTTAAGATTATTTGTTCTATTTATTTGAAAAATGTCAAATAAATATTTGTTCTATTTATGTTAAAAATGCCAGTTAAAATTTTGATAGGGATTGCACTGAATCTGTAGATTGCTTTAGGTAGAATGGCATTTTAACAACAATGATTCTTCTAATCATGAGCATGGAATATCTTTTCATTTATTTGTGTCTGATTTCTTTTATCAATATCTTCTAGTTTTCCATGCACAGGTTTTTCACTTCCTTGATTAAATTTATTCCTAGGTGTTTTATTCTTTTGATGCAATTGTGAATAGGATTATTTTACTAATTTTCCTTTCTGTCAACTCATTATTAATTTAGAGAAACACAACAGATTTTTTTGTGTATTGATTTTGTATCCTGCAACATTACTGAATTTATTAGTATTAACAGTTTTTTGAGTCTAGGTTTTTCTGTATATAATATTGTGTCATCTGAAAATAGTGGCAGTTTTACTTCCTCCTTTGCAATTCGGATGCCTTTTTGTTTTTCTTGCCATCATGAGCATTTTTAAGTGTGCAGCTCAGTAGTATTAAGTATATTCACATTGTTGTGCAAACGTCACCACTATCCATCTCCAGAAGTCTTTCCATTTTTCAAAACTGAAACTCTGTACCCATTAAACTATAACTTCCGGTTCCCCCCTTTTCTTAGCCTCTAGCAATAATCTACTTTCTGACTATAAATTTGACTACTCTAGGTAGTCAAATTTATAGACAAAGTATTTATCATAAAAGGAAAATATTTAATTGTAGGAACATCAGGCATCAATGGATATAAACCTTTGGGGAGAAACAGAACATTCTAAGGGCCCCTAAAATTACATGCACATATAGCCAGCTATTTGATATATGAACATATAGACTTCACCTTGGCCAAATGTGCATGAAGGGAAGAATTTTATCTAAATTGCCAGTGTGTTCTACAATAAGCAAAAAAAAAAAAAAAACAACTAGATTTATGTATGATGTAATAAAACTGATGTTTAAATGTAAAATGATTAAACCTTGATGATTAGCAATAATTTCTGAAGTGTTTTATGTTTAAAATAGTTTAACATTCTTGGTCTTATCCTTTTGTTTCTATAACATCTCCGTAAAATAGAAAGGTGGAGTATCATTATTCTTATTACAGATGCCACGGCCTTAAACTGGGTTCACCACCAGGTTCTGGGGAGCATTTCACCTATTACAATTGTATTAAATTGTCACCAGCATGCCATTACCCAAACCTTAGGGGTGAAGTTGGATGAAGCCCACATGTACTGAGGGCTTGCCCTGGAGCAGGAACTGTGCTCAGTGTTGCCATAGATATTCTTACCACATGAACACACATTGCAAATTCACTACTTATTAGCTGGGTTACCATGAGTAGATTACAGAAACTCATCAAGTCTCTGTGTCCCTACCTGAAAAATGGGCATGATACTCCAACCTCCCACTTCCCTTTTATCTTTCCATAACCTGTAATAGAGGTGTAAACAAATCAGTCCCTAAGTACTATTATGAGCATGAAATAGCCTGAAGATTTGGATGTACTGTGCTAAAATAGGCACATGTCTTCAAAGACAACAACACTACGACTCTGAAGAGTCAAAGACTATACATCACTTCACTTCCTCTAAAACTGCAGTGGTGTTCCTCCTCAGTCAGCCCACTCATCTGGTGAGGTGAGGGAGGGGACAATGTTTATTTGAATCTGAGTATTTTAACACCACTCCACAATTTTAGGAGTCTCTTTAGGCAAAGCAGCTTCTGGATGGATTCCACATCTTTCAGAGCTCTGCCTCATTTCTTTTCCTGTGGAGCCTGGGAAGATGTATATAAAGCCTCATGGCCTTGGTGTGGAGAAGCCCAACTTCTGTGGCTTCTGTTTGTGCCTTTGCAGACACCAAAACATGACAAATTTTGGCTCCGTCATTCTTGTTCCAATAGGGACCAGCAATTCTTTCCAGCTAACATAGCTTCTTCTTGCCATTTGCTGGTGTTCAGATCTTCTGATCTCCTGTAATATTCCTTCATGTCAGAGCTCAGACCACCCAGAGACTGCAGGGGCACTCACCCCATCCTCATCTTGTCTCCCTGAGTATCCTTCTTCCCACCCCACCCTTACAAAAGGTCCTATAACCTAACCATTGTCTTACAAGTTAGTGTCCATGTTACCTGGGAGCTGGGGCAGGACAAGAGTGCAAACTAGCTACTCACTCCCTGTCCACACAATTTCATCCTCCTGATTGCATTATGAATGTCTTATGTTGGCTCTGGATGTTCCTATCTGGTGGTTCCTCTTAAAGTTCTTAAAAGAATTTAGTTAAAATCTTTTGGTCTTAGGTGTTTTCCCTCTACCTAAGTAACACATCTCCTCCCACTTTTCATCTCAAAGCTCCAAAGCAGGAAGGTTAGGGTTCATACCTGACTACACCTATTCCTAATTGTTTCTTCCTAATCTCAGTGGTACTTTGTCAGGAAAAGAGTGAGCTTTTTTTTTTTTAACTCTTCCAGGTTGTATTCTCCTTCTAGTTGAGCTTAATTTACCATCTCTTTTCCTGAAATTAAATGCCAATTAAAATTTTGGACACAAGCAGAGCAAACTCTGCTAAATAAGAGAACACAAATCCATAGGGACCTTAGAAATGACATAACAATTGCACCCACATAGGACTTAGGCATTGTATTAGTCTGCTAGAGCCGCTATAACAAAATATCATGGGAAAGGACTGTAGTCAGACTTTGTTAATCTCACAGGAGGAACCCAAGGCCTAGAGTGAATTGCCTAAGTACACAGTTACTGTTGGCAGAGGTTGAATGGAACTCAGATATTGCATCTCAATTCCTTGGTTTCTCCTTTGTATCATTTTGATCATGGAGAATTATTTTCCATGTGCTGCAGTATACAGTTATACAGATAAGTGCCTTACTTGAAGATTTTGTTAATGCAGCAAATGGGGTCAGTGCACAATTAGATTCATGGAAGAAGTTCATTTCATTGTTTTGCAAAGAATAAAAAAAGAAAAAATAAGTTGTTTGTTTCTAGTCTGACATCATATGTTGATGAAAAGAGAAAATTAAGAAATAGTAAGAGAAGATCTCTCCAAATATTTTACTTTTATTCTGCTCAGATTTGTTTGATTCATCCAAATTAGTGTCCATTAATAAGGGGGCATAAATAAAGGCCAATTTATCAAACTTTCATTGAAGAATTCTAGTCATATTTTGCTTTTGACTATATTGTTTCAGAATCAATAATAACCATTAGACCTGTGTCTATCTCTTCTCTTTGGAGTAACTAAAACATAAAAGTCTTATGCACATTGTGTTCTTTGTCCAATGATCCTGAATAACAGAAAAGCTAAGATTAGTGAAAATATTTTTAAAACCTGACTTACCAATGGATCATGATATTACTTTTGCCTTTGAGCCTTATTTTAGGGTTTAGATTGTAGGAGCTGGAAGGTCCCTTAGAGTTCACCTAGGCCAACACCCTCATTTTCCAGATGAGGAACCTGCAACTGGGAGAAATGATGTCAATTACTCAAGGTCACACAGAAAGTCACTCTCTTAGTCCAGCTAACATTCATGTATTTTGTCATCAGTTCACTTTCCATTATGCCAAGGTGTCTCAAAATTAATAAAACAGGGTAGTGTTTTGTCAATATTCTCCAAAGGATTTTAATGTACCCTTTAATTTCTATTTATCTCTAAGACTTAGCTTCAAGGTTAATGGAACTAGGAAAATGTGGGTGTGATTTCCCAGAAGACAAAGAATCCCATAAATTAGCTTCCTCTCAAGTATGACTTTTTTACCTTCCTTTGTGAAAGATAATCTTTAAAGCAAGGCTTTATGAAAGACTAAAGGATTAACAAAATTTGTTTTCTTCTTCTTTAATATACCAAGAAGTAGGCCCAGAGACCAAGGTCCTAGAGACTTCTCACGAAGCTGTGTTAGATGGGATGAGGAGAATGCCCAAGATAGACAGGTTTCCTCAGCATGTCATCTAGAGCTCAGTCAGCCTTGGGGCTTCTATATGGCCTGGCACTTTTGCAGAGGGATCATTTAAAATTAACTAGAGCAATGGCAGATTCCAAGGATATTTCAACAGGATCCAGAAGTTCTCAAATGTCCCTGGAGGATGATCTTGGAGTTAACTGAGGACTTAGGGAGCTTGTCAGAAAAGACCACCAACAGGAGCAAAGTGGTCATTCCACTGAGATGTTCAGGGCTGGCTGCCAAAGCCAGACGCTGAGTGAGATTCATGTCCATGTATCAGAGGCACAAGGTGCTAGAAGGACAGAGAGGTTTCATTTGTTGGAAAAAAGAGATTGGTTAAAGCTCTAGAGCAAAAGATGAAGCTGCAAGAATGGACTGCACTCTCTCACCCTCTCTGTTCTTTGAGTATTCCACTCCCTCAGTGATTTTCTCCCACTCAGTTCCCCAACCCTCATCCACAGTCCTACTCTCCAGTGTTGTATCCCTCTGTTTACCACCTTCTATCTCTCCAGCTCACTTCACAAGAACTCTCCCTGCAACTATAAATAATTCAAAGAATTCAAAACCAATGAAACTTTTTCCTCGTGCACCTACTACTTCTTTCTCTATCACTTCCTCCTTTCTATAGCTTGATTCCAGGGGCACATTGTTATAATCACTCCTTGCATATTCCTGACTTCCTTATCCCTTCTTGCTCTGTCATAATCTCCTGGCCCAACCCCAAACCTGGCTTAATCCAACTCCTCTCCCTTCCAGGAAAGCAGTAGTGTGGCTGAAGGAAAACTTCCAGTTAAGCTGAGGTCAATCAGCGATGACTAACATCAAGCAGATCTCATTGTATACAGGAAACAGTGCTCCATTTCCCCCTATCAGCTAATTCACACCCTTTTCTTACTCATTTTCAATACTCCTTCCCTAAATCACACAGACGATTTCCTCTTTGCCTCTTATTTTACTGATAAAATAAATTCCCACTGGTGAAGAAATATGTGTGATATCTTCCATCTTCCTGAGCTGCATGTCCCCTTCCTGCTGTCAATGCCTTTGTTCCTCTTTGTTGATGAAATTTTTGAGGAGTTTCTGTGAAAACTGGCTCATTACCTGACCTCATGGTCTTCACAATTTAGCAGGAAAAAGGTACAGTTTAATAACGAGGACATAGTGTAAACGAGCAGGACCCTATTGGTCCTTCTAGGGACAGATACTTGCTCTGTATACTATGCTGGAGTTCCTTTCTGAAGTACCCAGACAAGAGTATCTCATGCACATTTCCCGAGTTTTTTTGATGCTAAAACTCACCACCAAATGGAAAAAAAATTAAGTACCTAATGATCATGAGCAGTAGCCCACAGACCTCTGGCACCAAAGGATTGATAATGTTAATAACCCTGTTATCTCAGAATCAACCAGTCAGAGAATTGGGCATGAGCTGATCACATACCCATACCTTACAGCCCTCCTCCTCTGTCTTGCTTTAAAAAATGTTTTGCTGAAACACTTTGGCCAACTTTTTTGGAGCACAAGCTATCCATTCTCTTTGCTTGGCCCTGCAATAAAGTTTTATTTGCTCTAAATTCCAAGTTTCCCTTTGTTTGGCCTCACTAGGCATAGGCCACACAAACTTACATTTGGTAAACAATAGAATAGCATGTAATTACAAATTATCTGTATGTGAGTAGAGAGATGATAGATGATAAATAGATTTATACTTACATACATACATATATGGAAAGAGAAAGAAATCTAAAGTGCAAAATTTTGAATATTAGATTGAAAGCAACAGATATACTCAGGATAGAAAGTATCTGGAAGCATGTCGCACAGACACACATTTTTCTTGTCTCCCAACACATTTTAAGGTCTCCCATAGCCTTTCATAGCTTTGTAGAGTAATTTTTATTTGTAGTAAAGGGAGCAACACGAACACTATGAAGTCTCACCTGGGTTGTCCCTTGCTGCAGGTGTCACTTAGTCAATCACAGTGTGACCTGAGGGAAACCCAAGCATCTTTTTGTGGTTTATTTTTTTATTTATTTATTTTTCAAATTAATGTTGGAAGAGTTGGAAATATTTTTTTTAACATCTTTATTGGAGTATAATTGCTTTACAATGGTGTGTTACTTTCTCTTTATAACACAGTGAATCAGCTATACACATACATATATTCTCATATCTCCTCCCTCTTGTGTCTCCCTCCCACCCTCCCTATCCCACTCCTCTAGGTGGTCACAAAGCATGAAGCTGATCTCCCTGTACTATGCAGCTGCTTTCCACTAGCTATCTATTTTACATTTGGTAGTATATATAAGTCCATGTCACTCTCTCACATCTTCCCAGCTTACCCTTCCCACTCCCCATGGCCTCAAGTCCATTCTCTACGTCGGCGTCTTTATTCCTGTCCTGCCCATAGGTTCTTCAGAACAACCTTTTTTTTTTTTTTTTTTTAGATTCCATATACATGTGTTAGCATACGGTATTTGATTTTTACTTCACTTTGCATGACAGTCTCTAGGTTCATCCACCTCACTACAAAAAACTCAATTTCATTTCTTTTTATGGCTGAGTAATATTCCATTGCATATATGTGCCACATCTTCTTTATCCATTCATTGACAATGGACAGGTAAGTTGCTTCCATGTCCAGGCTATTGTAAATAGAGCTGTAATGAACATGAAACATGACTCCTTTTGAATTATGGTTTTCTCAAGGAAAAGGTGCAGTAGTGGGATTGCTGGGTCTTATGGTAGTCCTAGTTTTAGGTTTTTAAGGAACCTACATACAATTCTCCATAGTGGCTGTAACAATTTACATTCCTACCAACAGTGCAACAGAGTTTCCTTTTCTCCACACCCTTTTCAGAATTTATTGTTTGTAGATTTTTTAATGATGGTCATTCTGACTGGTGTGAGGTGATACCTCATGGTAGTTTTGATTTCCATTTCTCTAATGATTAGTGATGTTTAGCATTCTTTCATGTGTTTGTTGGCAATCTGTATATCTTCTTTGAATGTCTATTTAGGTCTTCTATTTAGACCTAAATGTCTATTTAGGTCTTCTGCCCATTTTTGGAGTGGGTTGTTTGTTTTTGTGATACTGAGTTGCATGAATTGCTTGTAAATTCTGGAGGTTAATGCTTTTTCAGTTGCTTCATTTGCAAATATGTTTTCCCATTCTGAGGGGTGTCTTTTCGCCTTGATTATTCTTTCCTTAGCTGTGCAAAAGCTTTTAAGTTTGATTAGGTCACATTTGTTTATTTTTGTTTTTATTTCCATTTCTCTAGGAGGTGGGTCATAAAGGATCTTGTTGTGATTTATGTAATAGAGGGTTCTGCCTATGATTTCCTCTAGGAGTTTTATAGTGTCTGGCCTTACATTTAGGTATTTAATCTATTTTGAGTTTATTTTTGTTTATGATGTTAAGGAGTGTTCTAATTTCATTCTTTTACATGTAGCTGTCCAGTTTTTGAAAAGGCTGTCCACTTATTGAGAAAGCTGTCTTTTCTTCATTGTATATTTTGCCTCCTTTATCAAAGATAAGGTAACCATATGTGCATGGGTTTATCTCTGGGCTGTCTATCCTGTTTCATTGATCTATATTTCTGTTTTTGTGCCAGTACCATACGGCCTTGATTACTGTACCTTGTAGTATAATCTGAAGTCAGGAAGCCTGATTCCTCCTGCTCCATTTTTCTTTCTCAAGATTGCTTGGGCTATTCAAGGTCTTTTGGGTTTCCATACAAATTGTGAATTTTTTTGTTCTAGTTCTGTGAAAAATGTTAATAGAGGGTTCTGCCTATGATTTCCTCTAGGAGTTTTATAGTGTCTGGCCTTACATTTAGGTATTTAATCTATTTTGAGTTTATTTTTGTTTATGATGTTAAGGAGTGTTCTAATTTCATTCTTTTACATGTAGCTGTCCAGTTTTTGAAAAGGCTGTCCACTTATTGAGAAAGCTGTCTTTTCTTCATTGTATATTTTGCCTCCTTTATCAAAGATAAGGTAACCATATGTGCATGGGTTTATCTCTGGGCTGTCTATCCTGTTTCATTGATCTATATTTCTGTTTTTGTGCCAGTACCATACGGCCTTGATTACTGTACCTTGTAGTATAATCTGAAGTCAGGAAGCCTGATTCCTCCTGCTCCATTTTTCTTTCTCAAGATTGCTTGGGCTATTCAAGGTCTTTTGGGTTTCCATACAAATTGTGAATTTTTTTGTTCTAGTTCTGTGAAAAATGTCATTGGTAATTTGATAGGGATTGCATTGAATCTGCAGATTGCTTTAGGTAGTATAGTATAGTCATTTTCACAGTGTTGATTCTTGCAATCCAAGAACATGGTATATCTCTCCACCTTTTTGTGTCATCTTTAATTTCTTTCATCAGTGTCTTATAGTTTTCTGCCTACAGGTCTTTTGTCTGCCCAGGTAGGTTTATCCCTAGGTATTTTATTCTTTTTGTTGTAATGGTAAATGGGAGTGTTTCCTTAATTTCTCTTTCAGATTTTTGTCGTATATGTCTAGGAATGCAAGAGATTTCTGTGCATTAATTTTGTATCCTGCTACTTTATCAAATTCATTGGTTAGCTCTAGCAGTTTTCTGGTAGTATCTTTAGGACTCTCTATGTATAGTATCATATCATTTGCAAACAATGACAGCTTTACTTCTTTTCTGATTTGGATTCCTTTTATTTCTTTTTCTTCTCTGATTTCTGTGGCTAAAACTTCCAAAACAATGCTGAATAACAGTGGTGAGAGTGGACAACCTTGTGTTGTTCCTGATCTTGGTGGAAATGGTTTCAGTTTTTCACCTTTGAGAATGATATTGGCTGTGGGCTTGTCATACATGGCCTTTACTATGTTGAGGTAAGTTTCCCTCTATGCCTACCTTCTGGAGGGGTTTTATCTTAAATGGGTGTTGAATTTTTTAGAAAGGTTTTTCTGTATCTATTGAGATGACCATGTTTTTTCTCTTTCAGTTTGTTAATATGGTTTATCACATTGATTGATTTGTGTATATTGAAGAATCCTTGCATTCCTGGGATAAACCCCACTTGATCATGGTGTATGATCTTTTTAGTGTGCTGTTGGATTCTGTTACCTAGTATTTGGTTGAGGATTTTTGCATCTATGTCCATCAGTGATATTGGCCTGTAGTTTTCTTTTTCTGTTACTTGTTTGTCTGATTTTGGTATCAGGATGATAGTGGCCTTGTAGAATGCCACTACATTTTGGGGTGTTCCTTCTTTTGCTACATTTTGGAAGAGTTTGAAGAGGATAGGTGTTAGCTCTCCTGTAAATGTTTGATAGAAATCGCCTGTGAAGCCCTCTGGTCCTGGGCTTTTGTTTTGTTTGAAGCTTTTTAATCACGTTTTCAATTTCACTGCTTGTGATTGGTCTGTTTATATTTTCTGTCTCTTCCTGCTTCAGCCTCAGAAGGTTGTGCTTTTCTAAAAATTTGTCCATTTCTTCCAGGTTGTCCATTTTATTGGCATATAGTTGCTTGTAATAATCGCTCATAATCCTTTATATTTATGCAGTGTCAGTTGTTACTTCTCCTTGTTCATTTAAAATTCTATTGATTTGAGCCTTCTCCCTTTTTTCTTTTTTTTTCTTTTGAAATTCATGTTTAATTTGCTTACAGTCAGTTGCAGGAATTCAAAATATATAGCTTGATGAATTTTTATACAGGAATACACTGTAGACTCAACTAAGTTTTTTTATTTTAAACCCTTCATTGCAGTAAAATTGCTTTACAATGGTGTGTTACTTTCTGCTGCATCACAAAGTGAATCAGCTATATGTATACATATATCACCCTATCCCCTCCCTCTTGAGTCTCCCTTCCACCCTCCCTATCCCACCACTCTAGGTGGACACAAAGCACCAAGCTGATCTCCCTGTGTGATGTGGCTTCTTCCCAATAGCTGGCTATTTTACATTTGGTAGTATATATAAGATGTAGAGAATGAACTTGAAGACACAGGGAGGGGGAAGAGTAAACTGGGACAAAGTGAGAGAGTTGTATGGATTTATATATACTCCCTTTTTTTCTTGATGAGTCTGGCTAATGGTTTATCAATCTTGTTTATCTTCGTAAAGAACCAGCTTTAGTTTTATTGATCTTTGCTATTGTTTCCTTCATTTCTTTTTCATTTATTTCTGTTCTGATATTTATGATTTCTTTCCTTGTGCTAATGTTGGGGTTTTTTTGTTCTTCTTTCTATAATTATTTTAGGGGTAAATTAAGTTGTTTATTTGAGATGTTTCTTGTTTCTTTAGGTAGGATTGTATTGCTAAAAACTTCCCTCTTAGAACTACTTTTCCTGCATTCCATTGGTATTGTGTCATCATATTTTCATTGTCATTCGTTTTCTATGTATTTTTTGATTTCCTCTTTGATTTCTTCAGTGATCTCTTGGTTATTTAGTAGTGTTTTCTTTAGCCTCAATGTGTTTCTATTTTTTACAGATTTTTTCCTGTAACTGATATCTAGTCTCATAGTGTTGCAGTCAGAAAAGATACTTGATATGATTTTAATTTTCTTAAATTTACCTAGGCTTGATTTGTGACTCAAGATATGATCTATCCTGGAGAATATTCCATGAGTACTTGAGAAGAAAGTGCATTCTGTTGCTTTTGGATGAAATGTCCTATAAATATCTCTTAAGTCCATCTTGTTTAAGGTACCATTTGAAGCTGTGTTTCTGTATTTATTTTCATTTTGGATAATCTGTCCATTGGTGAAAGTGGGGTGTTAATGTCCCCTACTATGATTGTGTTACTGTCAACTTCCCCTTTTATGACTGTTAGCATTTGTCTTATGTATTGAGGTGCTCCTAGGCTGGATGCATAAATATTTACAGTTGTTATATCTTCTTCTTGGATTGATCACTTGATTTTTATGTAGTGTCCTTCTTTGTCCTTTGTAATAGTCTTTGTTTTAAAGTCTATTTTGTCTGATATGAGAATTGCTACTCCAGCTTTCTTTTGATTTCTTTTTTCATGGAATACCTTTGTCCATCCCCTCCCTTTCAGTATGTATGTGTTCTTAGGTCTGATGTGGGTCTCTTGTAGACAGCATATATACAGGTCTTGTTTGTGTATCCATTCAGCCAGTCTATGTCATTTCGTTGGAGCATTTAATACATTTATATTTAAGGTAAATATCGATATCTATGTTCCTATTACCATTTTCTTAATTGTTTTGGGTTTGTTATTGTAGGTCTTTTCCTTCTCTCATGTTTCATTCCTAGAGAAGTTTCCATAGCATTTGTTGTAAAGGTGGTTTGGTGGTGCTGAATTCTCTTAGCTTTTGCTTGTCTGTAAAGGTTTTATTCCTGTGTCATATCTGAATGAGATCCTTGCTTGGTAGAGTAATGTTGGTTGTAGGTTTTCCCCTTTCATCACTTTAAATATGTCCTGTCACTCCCTTCTGGCTTGCAGAGTTTCTGCTGAAAGATCAGCTCTTAATCTTAAGGGGATTCCCTTGTACATTATTTCTTGTTTTTCTCATGCTGCTTTTAATATTTTTCTTAGTATTTAATTTTGATAGTTTGATTAATATATGCCTTGGCATGTTTCTCCTTGGATTTATGCTGTATGGGACTCTCGGTTCTTCCTGGAGTTGATTGACTATTTCCTTTCCCACATTAGGGAAGTTTTCAACTATAATCTCTTCAAATATCTTCTCAGTCCCTTTCTTTTTCTCTTCTTCTTCTGGGACCCTTATAATTTGAATGTTAATATGTTTAATGTTCTCCCAGAGGTCTCTAAGACTGTCCTAAATTCTTTTCATTCTTTTTCCTTTATTCTGCTCTGCAGTAGTTATTTCCACTATTTTATCTTCCAGGTCACTTATCCGTTCTTC
>NC_041232.1:51098143-51101112 GCF_002837175.3 Physeter macrocephalus | reverse complement strand
ATCTATATTTCTGTTTTTGTGCCAGTACCATACGGCCTTGATTACTGTACCTTGTAGTATAATCTGAAGTCAGGAAGCCTGATTCCTCCTGCTCCATTTTTCTTTCTCAAGATTGCTTGGGCTATTCAAGGTCTTTTGGGTTTCCATACAAATTGTGAATTTTTTTGTTCTAGTTCTGTGAAAAATGTCATTGGTAATTTGATAGGGATTGCATTGAATCTGCAGATTGCTTTAGGTAGTATAGTATAGTCATTTTCACAGTGTTGATTCTTGCAATCCAAGAACATGGTATATCTCTCCACCTTTTTGTGTCATCTTTAATTTCTTTCATCAGTGTCTTATAGTTTTCTGCCTACAGGTCTTTTGTCTGCCCAGGTAGGTTTATCCCTAGGTATTTTATTCTTTTTGTTGTAATGGTAAATGGGAGTGTTTCCTTAATTTCTCTTTCAGATTTTTGTCGTATATGTCTAGGAATGCAAGAGATTTCTGTGCATTAATTTTGTATCCTGCTACTTTATCAAATTCATTGGTTAGCTCTAGCAGTTTTCTGGTAGTATCTTTAGGACTCTCTATGTATAGTATCATATCATTTGCAAACAATGACAGCTTTACTTCTTTTCTGATTTGGATTCCTTTTATTTCTTTTTCTTCTCTGATTTCTGTGGCTAAAACTTCCAAAACAATGCTGAATAACAGTGGTGAGAGTGGACAACCTTGTGTTGTTCCTGATCTTGGTGGAAATGGTTTCAGTTTTTCACCTTTGAGAATGATATTGGCTGTGGGCTTGTCATACATGGCCTTTACTATGTTGAGGTAAGTTTCCCTCTATGCCTACCTTCTGGAGGGGTTTTATCTTAAATGGGTGTTGAATTTTTTAGAAAGGTTTTTCTGTATCTATTGAGATGACCATGTTTTTTCTCTTTCAGTTTGTTAATATGGTTTATCACATTGATTGATTTGTGTATATTGAAGAATCCTTGCATTCCTGGGATAAACCCCACTTGATCATGGTGTATGATCTTTTTAGTGTGCTGTTGGATTCTGTTACCTAGTATTTGGTTGAGGATTTTTGCATCTATGTCCATCAGTGATATTGGCCTGTAGTTTTCTTTTTCTGTTACTTGTTTGTCTGATTTTGGTATCAGGATGATAGTGGCCTTGTAGAATGCCACTACATTTTGGGGTGTTCCTTCTTTTGCTACATTTTGGAAGAGTTTGAAGAGGATAGGTGTTAGCTCTCCTGTAAATGTTTGATAGAAATCGCCTGTGAAGCCCTCTGGTCCTGGGCTTTTGTTTTGTTTGAAGCTTTTTAATCACGTTTTCAATTTCACTGCTTGTGATTGTTCTGTTTATATTTTCTGTCTCTTCCTGCTTCAGCCTCAGAAGGTTGTGCTTTTCTAAAAATTTGTCCATTTCTTCCAGGTTGTCCATTTTATTGGCATATAGTTGCTTGTAATAATCGCTCATAATCCTTTATATTTATGCAGTGTCAGTTGTTACTTCTCCTTGTTCATTTAAAATTCTATTGATTTGAGCCTTCTCCCTTTTTTCTTTTTTTTTCTTTTGAAATTCATGTTTAATTTGCTTACAGTCAGTTGCAGGAATTCAAAATATATAGCTTGATGAATTTTTATACAGGAATACACTGTAGACTCAACTAAGTTTTTTTATTTTAAACCCTTCATTGCAGTAAAATTGCTTTACAATGGTGTGTTACTTTCTGCTGCATCACAAAGTGAATCAGCTATATGTATACATATATCACCCTATCCCCTCCCTCTTGAGTCTCCCTTCCACCCTCCCTATCCCACCACTCTAGGTGGACACAAAGCACCAAGCTGATCTCCCTGTGTGATGTGGCTTCTTCCCAATAGCTGGCTATTTTACATTTGGTAGTATATATAAGATGTAGAGAATGAACTTGAAGACACAGGGAGGGGGAAGAGTAAACTGGGACAAAGTGAGAGAGTTGTATGGATTTATATATACTCCCTTTTTTTCTTGATGAGTCTGGCTAATGGTTTATCAATCTTGTTTATCTTCGTAAAGAACCAGCTTTAGTTTTATTGATCTTTGCTATTGTTTCCTTCATTTCTTTTTCATTTATTTCTGTTCTGATATTTATGATTTCTTTCCTTGTGCTAATGTTGGGGTTTTTTTGTTCTTCTTTCTATAATTATTTTAGGGGTAAATTAAGTTGTTTATTTGAGATGTTTCTTGTTTCTTTAGGTAGGATTGTATTGCTAAAAACTTCCCTCTTAGAACTACTTTTCCTGCATTCCATTGGTATTGTGTCATCATATTTTCATTGTCATTCGTTTTCTATGTATTTTTTGATTTCCTCTTTGATTTCTTCAGTGATCTCTTGGTTATTTAGTAGTGTTTTCTTTAGCCTCAATGTGTTTCTATTTTTTACAGATTTTTTCCTGTAACTGATATCTAGTCTCATAGTGTTGCAGTCAGAAAAGATACTTGATATGATTTTAATTTTCTTAAATTTACCTAGGCTTGATTTGTGACTCAAGATATGATCTATCCTGGAGAATATTCCATGAGTACTTGAGAAGAAAGTGCATTCTGTTGCTTTTGGATGAAATGTCCTATAAATATCTCTTAAGTCCATCTTGTTTAAGGTACCATTTGAAGCTGTGTTTCTGTATTTATTTTCATTTTGGATAATCTGTCCATTGGTGAAAGTGGGGTGTTAATGTCCCCTACTATGATTGTGTTACTGTCAACTTCCCCTTTTATGACTGTTAGCATTTGTCTTATGTATTGAGGTGCTCCTAGGCTGGATGCATAAATATTTACAGTTGTTATATCTTCTTCTTGGATTGATCACTTGATTTTTATGTAGTGTCCTTCTTTGTCCTTTGTAATAGTCTTTGTTTTAAAGTCTATTTTGTCTGATATGAGAATTGCTACTCCAGCTTTCTTTTGATTTCCATTTTCATGGAATACCTTTGTCC
>NC_041232.1:51047586-51097225 GCF_002837175.3 Physeter macrocephalus | reverse complement strand
TTTCATTTATTGTGTTATTCATCATTGTTTGTTTGCTCTTTAGTTCTTCTAGGTCCTTGTTAAACGTTTCTTGTATTTTCTCCATTCTGTTTCAAAGATTTTGATCATCTTTACTGTCATTACTATGAATTCTTTTTCAGGTAGTTTGCCAATTTCCTATTCATTTTTTTGGTTTGGTGGGTTTTTACTTTGCTCCTTCCTCTGATGAATATTTCTGTCTTATAATTTCACTTAACTTACTGTGTTTGGGCTCTCCTTTTTGCAGACTGCAAGTTCGTAGTTTCCATTATTTTGGGTGTCTCTCCCCAGTGGCTTAGGTTTGTTCAGTGAGTTGTTTAGACTTGTTGGTGGAGGGGACTGGTGCCTGTGTTCTGGTAGATGAGGTTGGATCTTGTCTTTCTGGTGGGCAGGAACATGTCCAGTGGTGTGTTTTGGTCTGTCTGTGACCTTTTTATGATTTTTGGCAGCCTTTCTGCTAATGGGTGAGGGTGTGTTCCTGTATTACTAGTTGTTTGCCATAGGGTGTCCAACACTGTAGCTTGCTGGTCGTTGAGTGGAACTGGGTCTTAGCATTGAGATAGAGATCTCTGGGAGAGCTATTACCATTTGTTATAATGTGGAGCCAGGAGGTCTCTGGTGGACCAATGTCCTGAATTCGGCTCTCCCACCTCAGAGGCACAGGCCTGACACCTGGCTGGAGCACCAAGACCCTGTCAGCCACACAGCTCAGAAGAAAATGGAGAAAAAAAAAAAAAAGAAAGAAAGGAAAAAATAAATTAAAATAAAATAATTAAAATAAAATATAAATGAGTTATTAAAAATTTTTTTTAAATAAAGTAATTTAAAAAAAAAGAAAGAAGAGAGCGGCCAAACCAAAACACAAATCCACCTATGATAACAAGTGCTAAAAGCTATACAAAAAAAAGAAACTTACAGAAAAAAGCTTAGGACAAATGTTAAAGCAAAGTTATACAGACAAAATCACACAAAAAACAAACACACTCACAAAAAGAGAAAAAGTAATAAAAAATATATATCTATATAAAAAAAAGAAAGGAGGAAGAGAGTAACCAAATCAATAAACAAATCTATCAATGATAATAAATTCTAAATACTAAACTAAGATAAACATTTTTCATGGAATACCTTTGTCCATCCCCTCCCTTTCAGTATGTATGTGTTCTTAGGTCTGATGTGGGTCTCTTGTAGACAGCATATATACAGGTCTTGTTTGTGTATCCATTCAGCCAGTCTATGTCATTTCGTTGGAGCATTTAATACATTTATATTTAAGGTAAATATCGATATCTATGTTCCTATTACCATTTTCTTAATTGTTTTGGGTTTGTTATTGTAGGTCTTTTCCTTCTCTCATGTTTCATTCCTAGAGAAGTTTCCATAGCATTTGTTGTAAAGGTGGTTTGGTGGTGCTGAATTCTCTTAGCTTTTGCTTGTCTGTAAAGGTTTTATTCCTGTGTCATATCTGAATGAGATCCTTGCTTGGTAGAGTAATGTTGGTTGTAGGTTTTCCCCTTTCATCACTTTAAATATGTCCTGTCACTCCCTTCTGGCTTGCAGAGTTTCTGCTGAAAGATCAGCTCTTAATCTTAAGGGGATTCCCTTGTACATTATTTCTTGTTTTTCTCATGCTGCTTTTAATATTTTTCTTAGTATTTAATTTTGATAGTTTGATTAATATATGCCTTGGCATGTTTCTCCTTGGATTTATGCTGTATGGGACTCTCGGTTCTTCCTGGAGTTGATTGACTATTTCCTTTCCCACATTAGGGAAGTTTTCAACTATAATCTCTTCAAATATCTTCTCAGTCCCTTTCTTTTTCTCTTCTTCTTCTGGGACCCTTATAATTTGAATGTTAATATGTTTAATGTTCTCCCAGAGGTCTCTAAGACTGTCCTAAATTCTTTTCATTCTTTTTCCTTTATTCTGCTCTGCAGTAGTTATTTCCACTATTTTATCTTCCAGGTCATTCCTCTGCCTCAGTTATTCTGCTATTGATTCCTTCTAGAGAATTTTTAATTTCATTTATTGTGTTGTTCATCATTGTTTGTTTGGTCTTTAATTCTTCAAGGTGATTGTTAAACATTTCTTGTATTTTCTCCATTCTGTTTCAAAGATTTTGATCATCTTTACTGTCATTACTATGAATTCTTTTTCAGGTAGTTTGCCAATTTCCTATTCATTTTTTTGGTTTGGTGGGTTTTTACTTTGCTCCTTCCTCTGATGAATATTTCTGTCTTATAATTTCACTTAACTTACTGTGTTTGGGCTCTCCTTTTTGCAGACTGCAAGTTCGTAGTTTCCATTATTTTGGGTGTCTCTCCCCAGTGGCTTAGGTTTGTTCAGTGAGTTGTTTAGACTTGTTGGTGGAGGGGACTGGTGCCTGTGTTCTGGTAGATGAGGTTGGATCTTGTCTTTCTGGTGGGCAGGAACATGTCCAGTGGTGTGTTTTGGTCTGTCTGTGACCTTTTTATGATTTTTGGCAGCCTTTCTGCTAATGGGTGAGGGTGTGTTCCTGTATTACTAGTTGTTTGCCATAGGGTGTCCAACACTGTAGCTTGCTGGTCGTTGAGTGGAACTGGGTCTTAGCATTGAGATAGAGATCTCTGGGAGAGCTATTACCATTTGTTATAATGTGGAGCCAGGAGGTCTCTGGTGGACCAATGTCCTGAATTCGGCTCTCCCACCTCAGAGGCACAGGCCTGACACCTGGCTGGAGCACCAAGACCCTGTCAGCCACACAGCTCAGAAGAAAATGGAGAAAAATTTGGCCCTGCCTCTTCGTGTAGGTCACCTGAGGGTGTCTGTTCTTCACTCGGACAGGACAGGATTAAAGTAGCAGTTGATTAGGGGGTTCTGGCTCACTCAGGCAGGGGGGTGTGCGAGAGAGTTATGGAATGCATGGTGAGTCAGAGGTGTCAGAGGCCGGCTTGATGTTGCAACAGCCTGAGGGGTGCAGTGTGTTCTCCCAGGGAAGTTGTCCCTAGATCATTGGACCCTGGCAGTGGCGGCTGCACAGGGTCCCAGGAGAGGCGGTGTGGATAGTGACCTGTGCTTGCACACAGCCTTCTTCGTGGCTGCAGCAGCAGCCTTAGCATTTCATGCCCCTCTCTGGCATCTGAGCTGATAGCCACAACTTGCACCTGTCTCTGGAACTCGTTTAGGAGGTGCTATGAATCCCCTCTCCTCACGCACCCAGAAACAATTGTCTCTTGCCTCTTAGGCATGTCCAGACATTTTCTTGGGCTCCTTCAAGGCTAGCTGTGGCACACTAGCACCCTTCGGGCTGTGTTCACAGAGCCAACCCCAGTCCTCTCCCTGGGATCTGACTTCCAAAGCCTGAGCCCCAGCTCCCAGCCCGCACATGCCCCGGCGGGTGAGTCAACAAGCCTCTTGGGCTGGTGAGCACTTGTCGGCACCGATCCTCTGTATGGGAATCTCTCTGCTTTGCCATCTGCATCCCTCTTGCTGCTCTCTCCTCCGTGGCTCAAAAGCCTTCCCCCTACCCACCCCCTGTCTCCACCAGTGAAGGGTTTCCTAGTGTGTGGAAAATTTTCCTTCTTCACAGCTCCCTCTCAGGGGTGCAGGTCTCATCCCTATTCTTTTGTCTCTGGTTTTTTCATTTTTCTTTTCACCTACCCGGTAAGTGGGGAGTTTCTTGCCTTTTGGGAAGTCTGAGGTCTTCTGCCAGCATTCAGTAGGTGTTCTGTAGTTGTTCCACATGTAGATGTATTTCTGATGTATTTGTGGGGAGGAAGGTGATCTCCATGTCTTACTCCTCCTCCACCTTGAAAGTCTCCTCAGACACACTTCTTAACAAACTCTTATTCCTCTTCATGTCCTCTCAAAAGAAAAAAGAGAGAGAGAGAACAGACAAATTTTAGTTACAAGCAATTACTCAACAGAGAAAACTAAATACTGAAGAGGTTGCATGAGAGGAAACCAGCAGGAAGAACTGAAACAATCTCACCATGGATTTACGTCTAAGTAACTATCATGAAATTCAAGCATTATACCTATGGAGGAAAGATACTAATGTGAAAAACAATCATTTTGATACAATATTTGCATACAGAAATTGCAGTGCATACTAATTGTGACATATGGCAGTGGGCAAGGGGGAGGGCAAGGATGCCTAAGTAAGAGCAACAGGGACTGTTTCATTTCTGATTATGCTAATTTGATACGTAAGTATAAATACAATTTTGAAAATAAGAAGAGAAGGAACTCTGAGGGATTACCAAAAATTGTAGTCTTCTATCATGTATTTGAGATAGACGACATACTTTATTTTGTGATAAAAATTGACTTTATTTTAATTAAAACACCAACAAGATGCAAACACTAATTGGGATAGATGCTCTTTGAACAAAACTTTGAAGACAGTATATAAGTAAGAGTTTTCTGTTGATCTTGTTTTCTGTCCTTTGCAGTTATTTATTTATTTATTTATTTATTTATTTTTTGTGGTTTGTGGGCCTCTCACTGTTGTGGTCTCTCCCATTGTGGAGCACAGGCTCTGGATGCACAGGCTCAACAGCCATGGCTCACGGGCCTAGCCACTCCACGGCCTGTGGGATCTTCTCGGACCGGGGCACGAACCCATGTCCCCTGCATAAGCAGGCAGACTCTCAACCACTGCACCACCAGGGAAGCCCTATTTATTTATTTATTTATTTATTTTTGTACCTCCCATTTCATGCCTTCAAAAATAAACGTTTAATTTTCACCCATCTTTCCTTGTTTGGAATCAACACCACCCTGTGTCCTTTATGGACTCACACTCTATTACTGGTAATAGCACTGGATTTACTGGGTCATAAACTTTAGCAGAGTTTTTTAAAACAGAGTTCTGTGTTCCACTTAGATTTTCTGACAAGATTCCAGACAGTGACAATGTCGCTGGCCTGGATCACTCTTGGAGAGCACTTGCTCTAGAAAATGTAGTCCCAAGTCTTTCTTCCCAAATATAGACTAGGTCTGTATTCTTGGCTCTGAAATTAACTTCCTCATCCCATCAACTGAAGAAAAATTTTGTTAGTGAGGTAGCATGGAGAGTGGAAGACAGTGTATTAATTCTATTTACTGGTCTTAGCTTTGCTGTTTTTCCTACATGTGAAAAAATCAGAAAAAGACAGAAATACATGTTGCTTTGTTTTCTTTGACATTGGAGATATACAACAAAGTTTACTCTCCCATCAGAAAGTCATTTTAAAGTTTTTCTCTGGCTATGTTTGTAGAAAACTGAGAATCACCCAGTCTCTTTCTTCCTGTATCCCTTAGTATGGGTGGTTGGGCATTTCTGTCTAATGAAATTTAAATACAGAGATTCCCTCAGCACTGGCTCTAACTCACACACTTGGGTCAAATAGAAAATACATTCTGATATGAAGATTTTGCTTACAAATCCAAGCTTATGCTAAAAACTACAATTTAAAGGAAGAATTTAAACAGGATTTTATAAGATTTTATTTCATGTCCTTAACTTTGTACATTAAATCCTGTTCTTGATATGGAGGATAAAGGCATAAGCTGGCTTCATTGTATGGTACTCAGCCACCTGCAACTAAATCTCTTTGTTTAAAATGTAGTTTCTGACCTGCATGATGAGAACCCCTGGGGATGAAGCTGTTTGCTAAGCAGTCTCCTCACCACTGTGTGGAAACTCTAAAAGGAATATCCCTGCCTCCTTCTACCCTCTCTATGGGGTCTTCTCTGATTCAGAACTAGGATCTGCACCCTATTCCTTCCACTCTTTCCCCCATTCTACATACTCTATCCTAGTCTTACCTAGTAACTTTTATAGTAACATATTTGTAAGATATGCTTTCATATCCAGTTTTCCTGCCAGATTTTGCATTCCCTGTGTGTTGTAACATGTTCAGTTTGAATCTCCAGTGTCCAGCAGAGTTCTAGACACACAGAAGTGCCCATAAATATTTATAAAACAACTAAATAAATGGAGGATAATATGAATGAATCAGTGAACATGAGAGCAACGTGAACAAGACAATTATGTGATGTGTAGGGTAGAGATCATCAGAGAGGCAGGAAAAGCAATATTAAAAGGGAAGCAATCCATCTGAAAATGTTTGGATACTTGCAGGAATGTTCACTGAAGCACTATTTGTAATAGCCAATCCTAGCAAAAAACATAAAACAGGTCTTTGGAGAAACAGATTGTGGTATATTTTAAAAATGGAATGCTACACAGCAATAAAAATGAACAAACTATTGATACACACAAGCACATGGAAAAATCTCAAAAAAAAAACATGCTGAGGGAAAAAAGTCAGAGGCAAACAATTACATACTGAACAATACCATTTATAAGAAATTCAAGGACAAAAGCAAAACTAATCTATGTTGATAAAAGTCAAAATAGTGGTTAACTTAGAGGGAGGACACTGATTGGGAAGGAGAATAAGTGAATTTTCTGAGGATTTCTAAATGCTCTAGGTCCTGATATGACTGGTGGTTACACAGTTATATACATAAGTGAACATTCCTCTAGCTATGCACTTAAGATTTGTACACTTACTGTGTGTAGGTTATACTTCAGTTAAAGGAAAACCATCCAAAACCCCAGTGGCAGGACCATGGAAGATGCAGGTTGCTCCAGACACATCAAACTGGTGAGGTGCAATTACCTCAGACCTGCTTAGATGAGCCTGAAGGAAGTAACAGCTCTCCCTGTGGTCCATATTTACCATTGCATATCGGTATGGCTCATTCTGTTAGTCCATACAGCCTTCCCTGACCAATCCATGTAAAATAGAATGAATCCTTCAGTCTGAAACACCTCCTGACACCCTTAGCCTGAGCTATATAGATTAGTTCCCCTGAGACCCACAACCTCAAAGGAGCCCTGAAGTTATAAAGAAAGTGGAAAGCTTATTATGAAATGGCAAAGGAGAGATGGTAAAGGCATTGAGAAACATTTGTCATATATTAAAATGTCACCTCTCCTTACCCTGTCACCCTACTACAATTGCTCTAAAAGAGAGGTTACCAAGACTGAAGATCTGTGGATTTCTCTGACAAAGGAAGCAGGCATGATTTTTTTTCATTAAGGAATAATTTGTTGAACACAATGTTGTGCCAAAATAAATACTAGAACCACCATCCAAATGGAGATATAGAACATTGCCAGCTCCTCAGGAACTTCCTGCATACCCCTTCCTCATCTATACCCACTCCCAGATCATCACTATTCTACTTTCCATCACTATACAAGGTGTTGTCGGTTCTTGAACATTAAATAAATTGATCCTACAGTATATCATCTTTTGTATCTGGATTCTTTTGTTCAACATAATATTTTTAAGCTTCATCTATATGATTATATGTATCAGTATTTTTTCATTTTAATTGCTGCATAGTTTTATATAGTAAGATGCATCATATTTTGCTTATTCAACCCTCCTTGTAAACATTTAGGTTGTTTCCATTTGGGGATATTATGAGTAGTGCTGCTGTGAACATTCTTGTACTGATAGAAACATTTTTGTAGAAACATATACATAGATCTATAGGATAAATACTCATAAGATAAATTTCTGGGAGATAGAATAAGTATATGTTTAACTCTGTTAGCCATTCTGTTAGTCAGGACTCACTAGTGAAAAAAAAATCAATGTATACCGTTGACCCTTGACCAACATGGGTTTGAACTGTGCAAATCCACTTATATCCATATTTTTTTCAATAAATATGTACTACAGTGATACACGATTCAAGGTTGGTAGAATCCACGGATGTGAAACCATGGATATGGAGGACCAACTTTAAAGTTATACAAGGATTTTCAACTGTGTGCAGTGGAAGACAGAGGGAAGTCAGTGTCCTTAACCCCCCATGTTGTTCAAGGGTCAATTGTATATACTATTGATATATAATAGTTTATCTATATATATATCTCTATTTATTTATTTATCTATCTATTTATGTATCGATCTATTATCTATCTATCCAGAGAGATATTAATTACAGAAATTGGCTCATGTGATTATGTAAGATTAGTCCCAAGATATTCCATCTGTAAGCTGGAGAAGCAGGAAAGCCAGTGGTGATATAACTCAGTCCTAGCCCAAAGCCCTGAGAACTGAGATGTGTGAGGTGTGGGGGTGTATGGATGGTGCTGTAAGTCTTGGTCCAAAGGCCTAAGAACCAAGACCACCAATGTCCAAGAATGAGAGAAAATGAATGGATGTCCCAACTCAAACAGAAAGAGAGAATTTACACTTCCTCTGCCTTTTTGATCCACTCATGCCCTCAACAGGTTCGATGATGCCTATCCACACTGGGGAGGGCCATATCTTTACTTAGTTCACCAATTCAAATGCTAATATCTTTTGGAATCATCCTCACAGACACATCCAGAAATAATATTTACTAGCTATCTTGGCATCCTTTAGCCCAGTCAAGTTGACACATAAAAGTACTATCACAACACTGAAAATTTTTTTCCAGAATGGTTGTACCCATTTTGCATGCGTCCATCAGTGTTTGACAGTTCCACTTACTCTGAATTCTCACATACTAACACTTGGTGTTGCCAAATTAATAATTTTATAATATTATATAACTAAAATTCCCACAGATTAGTTTTTTTCTGAGCAAAGGTGGATTATGCTCATTTTGAGTAATGTTCAAGGCAAACCTGTACTTTACAGATGAAAAATTAGGTCACTATATTTCTCTTAATGAAAAAGTTAACTCACTTGGGGAACACAGGAAGTGAGGAATTATCTTTTTAAAATTTCTTTATACAGAACCACTTGTGGGAAATTCTAAAATCTACCAAGGGTCAAACACCTATGAAAGCCAAGGTAGAGTCTTCTACAAGGAAGCAGACTCTGTGGCTGGGCCAGCCCTCATAAGAGTGGGAGGGAGCAAAGCTTTCCTCCTGTGTCCCTTTCCTGCCCAGTTTCCTGGCATTTCCTCCCAAGTGGCCTGGACCCACACAGTCTGCTTGCTGTAGATCGTGACCACTCATTGCATGGACCTTGAATTCCAAAACTCTTTGTTTGTAAATCTCATCCCAGGCACTGCTTGTGATGTTTCCATACTGGATCTTTGTTGTGATTCCAAGAATATTACCAGCTCCTTGGCCTTTCTACTGCCACAGTGGCAATCTTAATTCCTGGAGTCCTAGTACATGGTACTGAGTGGCCTAGAACTTGGAGAGCTAGAATTACATAGAAGAGGCTTATTTTTTCCAGCAGATACAAACAATGATGGACTACTTATAAATGAAATATGACTATATAAATTCTAACTATTTGTCCTCTCTAACATATTTAAACATAAGAATTAGAACATTCATAATACATGAATAGATAAATATATGATCTTGTTAGGAAGCAATATATAATAGAAATGAGATGATCAAACACCCAACAAAATAATAAAAATCCCACTCTAATAGCAGTTTTACCGAAGACAAAAATGTGCTTAAGCCCATCACTCTTGCCATGTTTTCAGGCCCACTGAAACCTTTCTCTGACAGGATTCTGTCAGCACTGACGCCATTTAGACCTTAATACCTCATTAAAGTCTCTTTTATTTTCTTCACTACCCATTTTTCTTTGACAGTCTGCATCAGTGTTCCTCAGATGGGCCCCCCACCCCTCCCCACACTGTAGAACACCTGCTTCACCTACATTCTTAATACGAAAAATATAGGGTTTGGCTTATGGCTAGTATATTTGGTTCACGTAATTAAAACATATTTACTGCACAGTATTTTTTTGGAGCCTGGTTTCAGTCAACATGTATAATTATACTACTTATATATTCAGCTTTTCTTTCAAGTGAGGGCTACCTCTTCTGTGGCCTAACCTATGTACAATGTTTGAAAATGGAACAACATCACACAAACTTCTGGGGAAAAAGAAAAGAGAGAGAGTTTTGTTTTTCTCAATCCAAAAAAAAAAAAAAGTTAAAAATAATAGTTTTTAAATAACTCCTTGATATTATATCAAGTATTTCTGTTGTATCCCTAAACAACAAATCTACTATGTCCTAAGGCTTGCTGATACATACTAATGACAGTGTATTTTGAGTTTTAACATACACACACGCACAACTTTTTCCAGAAAATGCTTATATTTTTTCCTAATTCTCTTTTGCATTGGTTATGTAAAATTCCCATAATATCACTAGATTATAACCCCCATTTGGGAGAAAGAACATAATTGCTCCTAGTTTTCCCCCATAATTTGAGATAAAGAACATAATTACTCCTAGTTTTCCCCCATAATGCTGAAGACATGAGGTCCATATAATAAGTAATTAATTCATATTAAGTGAACTCAAGTGCCAAAGTGCTTTAAGAGAGTTGAAACCACTATACTAGAATACCTGTAGGATTGCTAATCTGATAGGTATAAAAGAGCTCACTATATATTGCAAGATAAAACTTTTATACTATGGTAAAAATTATTAAAATTATGACATCATTTTAAAAATAACCTACTTTTTATGATGCATAGAAATAAATATTAGATGTCAACATATTTTCTAAATGATTAAGGGAAAATTGATTAAGAATTCAGCTCTAAACCAGTGTTTGTCACATAGGAAGTAGTCAATAAACTTTTGTTGAATGAACAATTTTTGGTATCTGCGTGGTTGTGTATTTTTTACATATGAAAAATCAAAACTATGAAAACTAGAAAATAGCTGAATTATTAGTAACACTGATTGATCTTTTAGTAAATACTTTACAAATCATATTTATCTGCTTCATATTAATCTGCAAGTGCTAATCTAAAATAAGTATGAGGTTTTTCAGGTTCTAATGTTCATTTAGTCCTTCTTTGAGCATACTCCAAAGCAACTTTCAAGGAATGCCTCTAAAACTCTATGGAAGACCATATGTTTCCACTACTGTATCTACATTGTAGTAGGTCTTGTTAGTACCCCTGCCAGATCCCGTGGTAATAACTCACTACTACTCCTTCTCTTAGAAAGTGCCCTTGTCTAAATGGGAGTTACCTTGTCTCAGAGGTTACACTCACTTTTCTCTGTACAGCCAGCAGTCAATGTCTAAGTGAATGGAGTACCAAAGTCTAGCCCTTGCCTTAACATGGAACCAAATCTCTCTACAAAGATAGCTAGTGAAATATAATGACTTTGTTCTTTTCAATACTCATCAGAAGAGGGTCAGAAGAAGCTTCTAATCAGATGGGAATGGCAATAGTGTACTTTGCCCCAAAGCTATATAAATGGTCCTGCTTTCTTTTACAGTTTGAGGGAACTTGACTGTCTGGACCTTCTGGAGAACAATGCAGTATTCCACTGTATCGATGACACAATGTCAATTAAACGAGAAGAGCATGAAACAGTAAATATGCTAGGTTTTTTGAAAAGGCATATGTATTCCACATGGTGGGACATAAAACTTACCGAGAGTCCTGATGTATCAATGATATTTTTAGGGGTGCAGTAATATTGGACATGTTGTAGCATCCCTTCCAAAGTATTGGCACCTTTCAACTTGCACCTTCTACCACAAAGAAAGAAGCACAATATTTGGCAGTCCTCTTTGAGTTCTGGAAGCAGAACATTTCACACTTGGTATCCTGCTCTGATCTTGTTAGTGAGTTGCATGGAAGGTTGCCAGTTTTGAGCAGAGTAGAGAGCGAGAGAGAATTGTGTAGTAGATCCAGACTTTGTAAAGTTTTGTCACTTGAGCCACATGACCCATAGCCAGAAGAACCCATATGACTAGAGGTATACACAGTCGAGAAATATGCCTGGTTAAGCCTCTGGCAAGCTCCAAAAATAGAATCACAGGACAAACTTTTTGGATTCTGAATCAAAGTCATGCCACCAGCAGCAGAGAGCTATATACCATTAGAAAAACAGTTCTTCGTATGTATCTGTGTCCTGGTAGAAACTGAGCATGTATTTATTTATGTATTTATTTTTATTGAAGTATGGTTGACTTACAATATTCTATTAGTTTCAAGTGTAGTTTCACAAGTGAGTTGATATTTTTATAGATTATGCATGATACAAAGTTATTATAATAATATTGACTATATTCCTTGTGCTGTACCTCACATCCCCATGACTTAACTTATAACTGGTAGTTTGAACTTCTTAACCTCCTTCACTTATTTCAACCCTCTTCCTAAACCCCTTCCCTTTGGTAACTGATATCTGTGAGTCTGTTTCTCCTTTATCATATTTGTCCATTTGTTTTGTTTTTTAAATTCCACATATAAGTGAAAATATACAGTATTTCTCTTTCTCTGTCTGACTTATTTCACTTAGCATAAAACACTTTAGGTCCATCCATATTGTCACAAATGGAAAGATTTCATTCTTTTTTATGGTGAGTATTACTACATTTTATACACACACACACACACACACACACACACACACACATATATAAGCAAATAAAGTGAAAGACAATTATACTGTATTTACTGTTCTGTAGCTTCATAAGATATATATATATATATATATATATATATATGCATTTTCTTTCTATATTTATCTGTCAATAGACAGTTAGGTTGCTTCCATATTTTTACTATTATAAATATTGCTGTGATGAACATTGAGGAGCATATATCTTTTCAAATTTTGTTTTCTTTAAATAAATACCCAGAAGTGGAATTCTTGGTTGGTGTGGTAGTTCTATTCTTAATTTTTTGAGGAATCTCCATATTCATAGTGGCTATACCAACTTACATTCCCACCAACAATACATAAGTGTTCCCACATCCTTGCCAACACTTGCTATTTCTTGTCTTTTTGTTAATAGCTATTTTAACAGAAGTGAGGTTATATTGTGATTTTGATGTTCATTTTCCTGAAGATTAGTCATGTTGAGCATCTTCTCATGTGCCTGTTGCCCAACTGTATGTCTTCTTTGGAAACATTTCTATTTGGGTTCTCTGCCTATTTTTAAATTAGATTATATTCCAGGATACACTTTAAACCAATGGCGATTATACAATATTATGTCCCTGATAGAGGAATGTATTGGTCTGGAATTCAAGGGGAGAAAGTAAGGTGATGCTGCTTCATATGACCTTCAGTGACCCACTTTGGGAATTTAGGCTTTCGGTCCCTGCCACTGTGGGCCCTGAGGTCCAGAGGCAAGGTGTTTCCATCAGGAAATGCACTAAGAATTTTATTAAATTTAAAGCTGTGGTTGTCTCAAGTCCACTGTTCTCCTGTCAGTAGACCAGCAAGCATAAAAAGGAATATTTGACTCCAATCATCATGAGGGGGTGGGCTGCTGCTGCATAAAGGGAAAAAGAGACGCATGTATGGCATGCAAGTGATCCATTGGACAGTATTTCAGTACTCTGTGCCTGTCACTATAAATGGATGGGTACTGTAACATGAGAAAGGCAAGGTATCAGGGGCTCACATACCTCTAGGGTAAGGTTCTGAATCACCCCACCAGACAACCCACCTGGCCCAGTAGAAGTGCTGGTTGAGGATGTGCGGAGTCTAGATGGGCAGAAAAGATGACATTGTTAGAGCTCAGAACCAGCAGAAGCAGCAAGTCTTTCTCTGAAATTATGAACAATCAGAATCATGAATTAGGTTTTCCTGGCTGATGTGAACTCAACATGAGAAGTAAGTGAATCTGAGTGATCCAAGAAGAGTATTTTAGTATTTGCTGTTTTTACGCCACCAAAATTGCCTTTACTGACAGTACACTCATCTCTCAGTATATTCATTTCCAGCAACCGTGGTATCTACTGGTAACTGCTCATAGCTTCCACCTTTTTTTAATTTACTTGCATCTCTACTGAACGGGAGCCACTTCTCACCTGGGAAACTTATCTGGATGTAATCTCCCAATTCCACCCTCACCAGGCTGCATTCAACAGCCAATGAGCTACTGGCATGGTGGCAGAATCAACCAGTTCTCCTGCACCAACTCTGTGGTACCAGTCACCTTCCAGGGTTTGCCATGAGTCAAGCTGGAGCCAATCTCCACTAAAGACAGCATCCCTGCTTAGCTTTCTTTCCCTCCTCTATCCTTTGTCTTATAGCTCTCATCTTAGATTCCACTCTTAACCAAACTCTTTCACTAGAATTCCCATCTGGGTATTGCTCCTTGTGAACTGAAGCTAAGAGATGCTTTTATTGCATCAAACAGAAAGAGAGGAATTGAATGCTGACCATACTTTTGTCTCTTAGCCTAAATATGGTCTCCAACCACAAAACATGTAAAAAGGAATCCACCATTTTGTTACATATGAAATAAATGTCAATTACATACCCATTCTTACATCACGCACTTTGAGAAAAATACTTTTTTTGTCCTTGAGAAATAGGATGTCTCCTTGAGCAGCTAAACCAATGTCCATAAATTACTAAGATTAATAAACATAATTGACATAAGCCTTTACTCTCTAGATATACATTATTCAAAAAGTCTAGAAAGTAGGTTTTCTAGATTACAGAGGGTTTATTGTTGAAACATTAACATTAAAATCATAACCTGTTTGGATGGGAGTCTATAAATTTTTATTACAGATTTGCATGCTTTCTTAGACAGATGATAATAGCTATTACTACTGGAAAGTACTATAACAGCGATGTCTCTGATTCTGCTGCTATGTGTTTGGATCTGTACAAAATGAATAATTATGGCTTTGTTTTGAGTTCTTATGTCTGATTTTGATTATGCTGCTAGCTCTTTCCATTACTTGACAGTGTCACCGATCTCAATTTTGAGTGTATCCACTCATAGCAGTTCCTCTCTCCCTTTCAATTTGTTATTGTTAGGATTTTATTGGCATAGAAAATAAATAATAATTATTATTATTTAATTCTTACTATGTACCAGGCAATTTCTAAGTGCCTTATGTACTTTAACTCATTTAATCTTTACAAACTCATTAGTATATTTTGTAAATTAATAGTAAATTGGTCCTACAAAACATCATAACATAGCTCTCTTTTGCACCATTTATGTAAGTTTTAGTGCATGAACTTACTGACATCTATTTATTTTATTTCCTCAGAAATTTAATTTTGTGTCCTCCTAGATTTTTAGCTATGTGTTAGATAAATAAGAGAGGTAAGAGACAGTTGAGTTCTAGCTATGACTATAAGCATGGAAAATTATGTGACTGAGACTAAGAATACAAGAAATTTGGAGAATGAATCACATTTGAGTGAGATGTTGGAGATTTTCTAATGCAATGTGAGAATGAAGGGCATTCTGAGTAATAAATCACTTTTACTGCTGCTACACACTAAATAACAAGTTTACAAAGTAAACCATTTAATAATCACAGACAACAGTTATCAAATAGTTCTCATTAATTCCATTAATTCTAAAAGGATATTCTTCCTTATTGGTCATGGTCGTTGTAAAGTGAAGCTCTTCTGATTTTCACTAATTCTTATAGCTTTACCAGGAATTTCTTAAACTTAACAGCAACGACAAAATCAATCATGTTTCTGTGGATGGCTTATAAAGAGTGAATATTTTTAGACTTTTAGATGTGTCCTTTGGTATACATTCCAGCATTTGCAGGTTCCAGTTGAAACCTGTTATGATAGCCTGACCCTCTCATTCTCATCCATCTTTGAAAACAGGGAGGAGGCCAACCCAGAGACATTGATCTTTTTTCTCCTTTTGCTAGTGTTCCAGTAAAAGTAATACCACCTATATTATCTAATAAATTGTATCTAAGTTACCTCTCTGGTTGAGTTCCTACCTCTTCCTCCAAGGGATGCTGAATTAGTGTCTTCTTGGCCTCCCATTAATTTAAGACATTTTTTTCATATACATGTATAACACTCCCTAAAGTATTATTGGTTTATAAATCACACTTGTTGTTTCAGGGCAATAAATGGAATGATAAATGCATGCTTTGTTCAATCACCTTTTTATTCATGAAAGGCAAAACCAAATATTCTAAAAACATTTATCTACATCAAGAATAAGCTATAAACCTTTCAAAAATGCTCCAAGTAATAGAGAAAGGAACCACTAATTACTGTCATAACAAGAAGGATTCAACAACACTAAATGCTCATAGAACCATAAAATGTCAGAGATGGAAAATCAAGTTCAGTACCCTCCTTTTACAGATGGGAAGCTAAAGCTTTTGAGAGGAGAATTGATTTACATAGTCACCCAAACAGTCATTGATGACATGAATTCTTGGCTCTGTGTCTCCTGACTCTGAATTCATTACAGCGTCATGAGGTCATAGGTGTTGGGGTAGGAGCTATAAGAATAGCACAGGCGACTTTACCCTCTCCAGAGTTTATGTCCTGTGCAGATGTCTATTTGTTAGAATGGACTGGAACCTAGAAGGACAAGAAACTCTAAGACACCTTTCAAAGTTTCCAACTTTGTAAAAGTGTCCTGAAAATTATTTCATCTAATGAAACATGCCAATTCATCCAATGATCTGACTGAGCATGACTAAGCATTCTGTGACTCCTATGAGAAATGTATTTAAAGTTGGTAGTGGGAGAAGGAGAGATTTTTTTTTTTTTTTACAAGGTTAGAAGAGGGAAGGCCACCTTCCTCCTCAAAGCTGAATTCCAAAATACTGACTTTAGATCTTTACCAATTTCTCCATCTATACAAGTACTAGCATGTTACTGTCTCATTTTATCTTAAAAAAAATCAAGAAAAGTAATCTTTTAACATTCCCACAGGCATAGGATTCCCTTTATTTGAACAATGTAATATATATGTGATATAAATCAATATCCAATGAAAGTGTGGTTAATAGCACAGGGCTCTTGACATTTGACTCTATGAACTGTGTCACAGCACGCTACCATTATTCCATTTCCCATCTCTGACTAACAACTATCCATCTTTTGTTTAACCCTTTATTTTGAAATAATTTCAAACTTATTAACAAGAACATACCAGAGATGCTACAAGAAAAACTACTCTTCTCCCAGGTTCCCCAACTGGTATTTTTTTTTCTAATCGTTCTCTTTATATGTACATATATGTATACATTATTGTCATTTTTCAACCAAGTGAGAGTATGTTATAGGTATGATGCTCCATTACCCCTAAATACTTAAGTATGTATTTTCTATATGAGTCACTTTCCTACAAATGATACTACACACACCTTAATCAAGAAATTAACATTTGTAAAAGACCAACATTTAGTATTCCCTCTCTCCTTAAGTGTCTTTCTTTCCTATTTGAAGAGCAGATATATAATTCCCCTGTATAGTACTTAAGAGATTTAAAAAGTCTAGCTTATTAACCTGTATGTATCCATCAGTAGCATATAATCTTTTTGAAAATAGAATCTATGAAAATCTTATTAACTATGATATCTATTAAGATTAGTTGTTCAATAAATATTTTTAATAAATCAATGGAACTTTTAAAAAGTTTGCATTTAATATGAAGCTAAGAAGGATAATCAATTGGTGGATGATGAAATGAACTATGAAAATATGGGAGCAAATTAATAAGTTGATATTTATCAAGTAGAAATGACAGTCTGGACAGCAAGCATGGGTTTGAGGAAACTTAACAACTTACATAAAACATGTTTTGAGGATTTCCTTGACTGATGCTTATTGTATCTGCCAGAAAGCAAGAATGCTTTCAGGTTATATCTGTTTAAGAGATAATGGACTTGATTAGTCCAAACACTGCTTAGTCTGTTGGGCAGAGCATATTTGGATATGATATTCAACTGACAGTTCCATTGTATAGGAAGGATGAAGAGCTGAAGAAACAGAGGGACAAATGAAATGGCATGATGGTATAATGTGAGAAAAGAATGGAGGAATCCTGGATGTATCAGTAGAACATGGTGTGCTGGACCTTCAACATGCCTGCCTAAAACACCTGAGCAATGCTGTATGATTGATTGATTGATTGATTAATTTTGGTTCCAAAAGGTAGAACTCATAGCAGGTATTAAAATATATAGCAAAGAAGACATTAGCACAATGGAAGGCTGAACCACCAACAGATAATCTAAAAACAAGAATGATCTACATGGTGAGACTTCAGTGGAAGGATTCCACTGGGTGGAGGGAAACTGATCTTCAGTCAACTTAGCAACTGAAGAAAGTTTAGGCAGAGTGGCACAAGTAATATTTTATCCCATTCCTGCCACTTCCTTGCCATATGTAATAGATATCATCAAAGGTTTGCAGTGCTGCCCAAGCTCTGTGGTCCAGTTCTATGTGTTCTACTTCCAGCATTCCATCTCCTCTCTGAGAATTCATGTAGGAATAGAAAAGGGCAAATTTCCCTTAAGAAGCCACTGTCTGCCCTGGTTTCTCCTCTCCCTTTCTAGTAAACACATATGCCAGTAAACACATACCTGAAACTTCAAATATATGCATTTTCAATTAAGATTTCCTCTTGGTTTCAAAATATTTGGTTGGATAGGCCATCAGTAAGGAAGGAAGGAGAACTAACATTTATTGTGTAGTTTTCATGTGCCAAGTAATTTAGGGTGCTTTACATATGCATTTTCACTTGATTATCAAATAATCGTTGATCTTTTCTTTATTTTAAAGATGAGGATCAGAATTTAAAATGTCACATCCTCTTTGCCCTAACCTCAACATGATCCATCAAGAAGACAATATTACTTCTCATTTTATAGAAGTGGCAATGAGGCTCAGAAGTTAGTTTCTTTGTCAAAGACACACAGATACTACATGGTGAAATCAGGCTTTGAAGGTTTCCTGTTTCTAAAGATATGTTTCTAAAAATAAAGAGTAAAAGAGAGAGTTTTTCAAATGAAATGAACTGAAGTGTGCTTATAAAAGTCCCTCAATTATTTTACAAGGGTGCCCAAATTTCCATGGTTAGCACTTGTTTTGGGTTAAGACAAAATATTTTCTAATATAGCTACTGGGAATCAGCCACATAGCACAGGGAAATCAGCTTGGTGTTTTGTGTCCACCTAGGGGGTGGGATAGGGAGGATAAGAGGGAGACGCAAGAGGGAGGAGATATGGGGATATATGTATATGTATAGCTGATTAACTTTGTTATACAGCAGAAACTAACACACCATTGGAAACGAATTATACTCCAATAAAGATGTTTAAAAAAAAGCATACAAATGTCCCCAAGAGGTATTAATGCTTTTTGTTTGATGTTAAAGTTTTAAAAAAGAGAGAGAAATATAGAGTACACACCTAACCATAAGGGTTAGCAAAGATGCTCAACGAATCTAGATAATCAGAAGTGGCTCAGAATGAGAATTTGGGATATGCCAGTGATTCCAAAATAAAGGAGTAAGAGAGTGCCAAAGGTGAATTTCCCATCCTTTATAATTGCTAAAGATGGGCCTTTGCAGAACTGTGTACTGACAGACTCCAAAAAGTCTTTTTGATGCTGATGATATTGAAAAACATTATTTAACTCCTTGCATGTATCTTTAAAGGTGAAAACACATTAACAAATTGAAAGTTTCATGAAAAAACTGTCTTTGGAATTACCTTCCTTATTTGTGTGAATATACTCAGTGAATTTATGAAGATTAATGGTAATACAATGAACACCAAAGCACACAATGATTTGTTACTTATTATAAAATGTTGCCGATATTTTGTACAACCAAGCAGCACAACATGCACGAAATTCAATGAAACCTTTTGAAACAAGCTATTGGGAAAGGGAAGAGCAGATCAAGCCACACACTATCTCTAGGGACAGAGACCTCTCTTCCATCATAAATTGATAGCTCTGGCACCTATGAAAGGCAACCGGGACACTCAGAGGACTGCATAGAGATATGACTGTCACAAAGGAAGTAGAAACAGAAGTCTGCCTCAAAGGAATGTAGTGTTTCTGAATCCTTGAGAATACAAAGAAAAAACTTCCTTCCAATTAATAACTTGAGAATTCTGGATAGCTGAAAACAATACAGAAAAATCTTAAACCTTCAGGATAATTTGAAGATGTGGAATACCTTAACTTCAAAATAAGTGTATTTTTTTTTAATGCAACAAATCTCAGCAAAAAATCTCTCATATTCACCTCCTACTGCAAGGTTTTTTTGGCAAGTGAGTGCAGGTCAGCAAAATTTGGGGGACGGAGAACAGAGAGCTAATCATGGGAATAATGTTAACATAAAAGCAATGCAAGAAAGCTTACGTTCATGCTATGTGTAAAAATAATAAAAATTTAAAAGAATTGTGGTAGATCAGAACACAGTCTAACAGTCTCTGGGAAAGAGACTTAAAAATGCACATGACTTGAGTTACAGTCTTCAAAATACTTTACTTCTGGGGGAATAAAAACAAGCAGAAAGAGAGAGTAACTTTGGAAATTGAGTGGTGAAGAATAAAAGATGTAAAAAAAAAAAAGGGAAATTCAGGGTCGTGTAAGACCAAGAGAACCAAAAAAAAATAAGATAAAATAAAATAAGAGGACACACATATCACCCCCACCACACACACACACATACACACACACAAATCCATTAAAGAATATGGACTTTGATACAGTTGAGCAAACAAACAAACAAAAATAAGGAATCCTCTAAACTACTTTAATACTAAATAAATGAACAGAAAAAAGAAGTTAATGAAGCCATGTAGAATTATTATTTAAAAAATCAGAAAATGAGATTTAATACACCTCAAATGATGAAAGTCTCCATGAACAAACAGCTATATATCACAAAAAATCATAAGACAACACTCAAATTAAGTTATGTGCTAAAGCAAACATTTTGGGAGAGAGAAATTGCTTTGAATCAGAAATTCAAATTGAAGAACAGAAATTAGCCAAAAAAAAAAAAAAAAAAAGAGCTGCAGGAGAAAGAAATGAAAACACAGTCAGCTGAACTCAGAAAAGAAATGGAAGGAAAAAAAAAATTGACCCAGAAATAAAGGCTAACTTACAAGATGCCTAGAGACTAATAGAGTCAAAATAATATTTTAAAAGAGTTATAAGTCATTGAAGAAAGCTAAGAAAACACCTGAAACAATGAAATTGACTTAAAAAAATTTTCAGGAAAAATAGTGGCTAAGGGCTTCCCTGGTGGTGCAGTTGTTGAGAATCTTCCTGCCAATGCAGGGGGCACGGGTTCGAGCCCTGGTCTGGGAAGATCCCACATGCCGCGGAGCAACTGGGCCCGTGAGCCATGGCCGCTGAGCCTGCGCGTCCGGAGCCTGTGCTCTGCAACAAGAGAGGCCGCGATAGTGAGAGGTCCACACACCGCGATGAAGAGTGGCCCCCGCTCGCCGCAACTAGAGAAAGCCCTCACACAGAAACGAAGACCCAAAACAGCCATAAAAAAAAAAAAATAGTGGTTAAAATTAAGGACAGGCAAAGAAGGATAAAGGTCATATACTTGGAATCCCTAAAGAAAAAATGAAAAAGAACAATGTTACAGTACTAATATTTAAATGTATAACCCAAGAAAAGTTTTCATAAATGAAGGTCTGAATCTATACATTGAAAGGTCCAACAGGTACATTTAAAAATTAGCCTGGAAGTATAAGCTGTGGAGCATCTATATTGTGGAGAATTATTCAGCTATTATAAAAAAGAATGAAGATGACTTTTATGAACTGATATGGAGTGAATTCAGGTTACATACTTTTTTAACTGAAGCATAGTTGATTTATAATTTTATGTTAGTTTCAGGTGTATAAAACAGTTATTCAATGTTTTTATAGATTATGTTCCATTTAAAGTTCTTAAAAAATAATGGCTAAATTTCCCTGTGCTGTACAATATATCCTTATAGTTTATTCATTTTACACATACTAGATTGTACCTCTTAATCTCTTAGTTTGTGCCCTTTCCCCCTTTCCTCTTTCTACTGATAACCATTAGTTTGTTCTCTATAGCTGTGAAAGTTTCTGTTTTGTTATATTTATTCCTTTTATTTTTTAGATTCCACATATGTGATAACATACTGACTATAATTTTTAGTGAAAAAAAACAAGGTGGAAGAAAGTTGTATCTATGGCCTGCTGTATTTCCTGTAGCCCTTTATGCAAAAGTAAAATATGGAAAAGATAAGCCAGAGATTAAAGAGATTCATGACCTATGGAGTATGTGGAGGAACACGGTTGACATAAAGAATAAATGGGATTAGTATAGAAGTTAGTGACTCCTCTCTGGGTATGCCTTTTGTATCATTTTGACATTGAGAACAACATTAATTTTCACAGAGTCAAAAAATAAGTAACTAAATGGTCAAGCAAGATTTGGGGGTATTCAAAAATGGAACAAAAATATCAAACTTTAATCCAAATAACCTGGCCATAGTGAAGGGGATGGGAAAAAAGAACTAACCTAAATATTTTTAAAAATATATTTTCATATATACCATAATGCCTGAGACTAAAAAGATGGGAGAAAGAAGAGGGTCCATGGTCATCCTGATGGGAGGAGAAAACCAGAGTGATATGGTGGAATGTGCCTTGTGGACTTAAGGAAGCTGATGTCAGGGACCTGATGGCAACTGTGATTGATTCATAGAGGGAGATGAAAAGTGTTTCTCATCCAGTAAGAGTGAGGAGGCTGTTGGATCCAGCTATGTGAGGTAGAACTTGAGGATGGTAAGATTTTCCACTGATGGAAAGGCTGGATCATGAAGCAAGTCCATGGGTACCTGCCAGAGCATCAGTCTATGTGAATCACCAAAAAAACCACTATGTTACTTCAGAAATATGGTGCCAATGACCTTGGGTTTCGGCTCCAGTATTTTTTATACTTAACTCCTTTATGGCTAAAAAAAATAATAATTAGTCTAGTCTAGTTTTTACTAAAGTAATTAGCACTTTCAAATGAAAGTACAAAAAACACTAATGCTAACCATTCTGTGCTGAGTATTTTTGCAATGCATATGGGCAAACAAGGCCTTTCTGAAACCAAAGAATGTGTGACATTGCTATTTAAAGGGGAAAAAATACTTATTTTATCTAAATTTCAAAACTTTTAATATGCTTCCCAAGGAGTTATCTGGTTTAGCAAACAACAACACCAACAACAAAAAGAGGTGAAGAGACAATAAAGAGTAAACAGAAGACAATGTAGTATCTGCAGCACTTGTTCACAGAACAAAAGAATCCTGTGCACATTTTCTAAACCAAAATTTGAAAGCTTCCCAGAGTTTCCAATCTGTAAACCAAAATAGTACTGGAAGTTTCTCACTCATTCTCTCAGGTGTCAGGAACTGTAATTTTATTTTTTTTTAATAATTCAATTTAATCTCTGCTCTGAGCCTCCTAATTCACTTGATCACAGAAAACATAGTCATATTTATTTCATGATCCTACTCATCTTTCTAGGTTTAAATTAAGTCAGTTCAGGGATTTCTTGTCTTCTGCTTAGTCCCTGGGGGGTCACCTAACCCTCAGAAGCAGGTATTTGGCCCAAAGTTCTCAGTGTTTATCCATGTAGGTATTCACTGGGGAGCCATCACCTCTTCTGGGTCTCAGACGCCAACTCCCTTCAGTTGGTATTCCTGGAGACTCCAACTTCCTGTCTGGTTTCTGGACCTTCCTTCCATGTTGCTTTCCACTGTAGGCTTCCTCCATCATGACTGTGGTTCTGTGTGATGTTCTCAGAGGCATGAGGAAGGTTGACTCCTTTCCTTGTCCGTTTTTGGGGTCCACAGGAAATTTAGGTACCATATTAGATATTCTTGGTCGCAGTCAATACCACAACTCAATGTCCTGGTGGTACAGGGACTACAGTGTAGCTCCAGCTTCCCAGAATTTCAGCCAGAAAGCAGATCCTTGTTGCCCTCTGCTCTCAGATCCTGGAACACATCATTCACATTTGTCCCTGGATTGCAAGCAAGATCATGCATATCTCAAGAACATTCATTTTAACTCTTTGTTTTCCAATTCACATTCTCTCTTTCCAGTCAGTGGGCTCAGCATCAATCCCAAAGTAGGCAAAACTGGCTCTTAAGTCACTGTCCATTCTCATTGTATGTTTCAATTATAAGTAAAATATTTGGGTTTTGTCCTCAAAAGCAGGGTTTTAACCTTCAAGTGTTCTTTCTTACGAACTAATGTTTATATTAGAAAAATAAAAACTCTGTTTCCTTTAGGTTTGCTGAGGCATTCCATTTTCTGAAACACAAAATGGTAAAATATGGCCTGATGTAGCTGAGAACTATGGAGACAAGATAATATACAGGTAAATATGTAATTACTCACTCATTGTGTAATATAGTGTGACAGTGCAAAAGTTTACCCTCTACACCAGTTCTTACTCTAAAATCATAATCTTATTAGTCAGGAGTTGAGTGATAACAGGCAACATATGCACAGAGAGCCACTTAGAGTAGGTTGGAATAAAATAGCTGCTTAAAACCTATTCAGATTCAGATGAGTGCATTGGACAGTGATGCACAGGTTTAGTTATGATAGTGATAAACAAGGTGACACGTAAGAGACACACAATCGGTTAGAGTGCAAACAGAGACCAAGATCAGGGGACTAAAGGTAGGAAACCAGCCCTGAGGTGGAAGCTGCAGGGTCAGCCTGGAAGCCCAGGCATTGGGGATTGGAGAACACAGTCAGAGCCTTGATGTTGAGTTACTGAACTGCACACTGGGCTGCTAGAGACTCCCTGCCCAGAGCCTGAATGCACCCCAAAGTCTGATTCCAACTGCAATTACAATATATAATTTTACCTGATAAGGGTCTACAGATGATCAAAATATCCTCTCCAATACCAAGTTCTTATTGTCACATAACAAATAGTATTCTTTCACAATTGAAGTGTTAGTTTAAAATGGAAATCCCTCTAGAAAGTAGACTGTGTGGCTTGTTGCACACTAAGTTATCCATGCTGATGCTAGGAACATTCTTTACTTAAAAGAAAAATTTTTTAAGACCATTTTTTGGTAACAGGTTTATTGACTTATAATTAACATGCTATACAATTTTCCCACTTAAATTATACAAGTCAATGTTTTCTAGTATATTCAGAGAGCTGTGCAACCACCACTGTCATAAATTTTAGAACATTTTTGTCACACTGAAAAAGAAACCTAGTGTCCTTTAGCCATCATCCCCAATACTCTTATCTCCAAGTCTGAGGCAACCTCTAATCTACTTTCTGTCTCTATGGGTTTGCTTATTCTGGACAATTCAAGTAAATTATGTCATTCACTACGTGGCTTCTTTCACTTAGCATAATGGTTTCAAGCTCCATCCATGACATAGCATATATCAGTATTTCATTCCTTTATATTGTCAAGCAATATTAAATGGTATAGATATATTATATTTGATTTATTCATTCATAAAACTTTATCATGAAAACAGTCAAACATGTATAAAAGGAGAAATAATATAATAATCATACTCACAGACCCATTACCCAGTGTCAATGATTATTAACTCAAGGCTAATTTTATGTATTCTCTCCCCATCACTTTCCCTCCCTACATCATTTTAACATAAGTTTTTCTTTCATAAATAGTTCATATATACTCATAAATAGATGCATATATACAAATTTTTTTTAAAACAACCACAAAATCATCAGGGCACCTACAATTTGTATTCCTTAACATCATCAAATACCAGCAAGTGCTAAATTTAATCTATTTGTGTTCTTTTTTTTTTTAACATTTTTCTTGGAGTATAATTGCTTTATAATGGTGTGTTACTTTCTGCTTTATAACAAAGAACATCAGTTATACATATACATATGTCCCCATATCTTTTCCCTCTAGCATCTCCCTCCCTCCCACTCCCCTATCCCACCCCTCTAGGTGGTCACAAAGCACCAAACTGATCTCCTTGTTCTATGCGGCTGCTTCCCACTAGCTATCTATTTTACATTTGGTAGTGTATATATGTCCATGGCACTCTCACACTTTGTCCAGCTTACCCTACTCCCTCCCCGTATCCTCAAGTCCATTCTCTAGTAGGTCTGTATCTTTATTCCCTTCTTGCCCCTAGGTTCTTCATGACCATTTCATTTATTTATTTATTTTTAAATTCCATATATACATATTAGCATATGATATTTGTTTTTCTCTTTCTAACTTACTTCACTCTGTATGACAGGCTCTACGTCCATTTACCTCATGACAAATAACTCAATTTCATTTCTTTTTATGGCTGAGTAATATTCCATTGTATATATGTGCCACATCTTCTTTTTCCATTCATCTGTTGATGGACACTTAGGTTGTTTCCATGTCCTGGATATTGTAAATAGAGTTGCAATGAACATTTTGGTATATGACTCTTTCTGAATCATGGTTTTCTCAAGGTACATGCCCAGTAGTGGGACTGCTGGGTCGTATGGTAGTTCTATTTTTAGTTTCTTAAGGAACTTCCAAACTGTTCTCCATAGTGGCTGTATCAATTTACATTCCCACCAACAGTGCAAGAGGGTTCCCGTTTCTCCACACCCTCTCCAGCATTTACTGTTTGTAGATTTTTTTTTTTTTTTTGTGGTATGCGGGCCTCCCTCTGCTGTGGCCTCTCCCGTTGCGGAGGACAGGCTCCGGACGCGCAGGCCCAGCGGCCATGGCCCACAGACCCAGTCGCTCCGCGGCATGTGGGATCCTCCCAGACCGGGGCGCGAACCCGGTTCCCCTGCATCGGCAGGCGGACGCGCAACCGCTGCGCCACCAGGGAAGCCCTGTAGATTTTTTGATGATGGCCATTCTGACCGGTGTGAAATGATATCTCATTGTAGTTTTGATGTGCATTTCTCTAATGATTAAAAATGTTGAGCATTCTTACATGGGTTTGTTGGTCATCTGTATATCTTCTTTGGGGAAATGTCTATTTAGGTCTTCTGCCCATTTTTGGATTAGGTTTTTTGTTTTTTTGATATTGAGCTTCATGAGCTGCTTGTGAATTTTGGAGATTAATCGTGCTACTTTACCTAATTCATTGATTAGCTCTAGTAGTTTTCTGGTAGCACCTTTAGGATTCTCTATGTATAGTATCATATCCTTTGCAAAAAGAGACAGCGTTGCTTCTTCTTTTCTGATTTGGATTCCTTTTATTTCTTTTTCTTCTCTGATTGCTGTGGCTAAAATTTCCAAAACTATGTTGAAGTCTTGTTTAAGGATTCCTTTGCTGGGCAAAACTTTTAAGTTTCATTAGGATCCAATTGTTTATTTTTGTTTTTATTTCCATTTCAATAGGACGTGGGTCAAAATGGATCTTGCTGTGATTTATGTCATAGAGTGTCCTGCCTATATTTTACTCTAAGAGTCTTACAGAGTTGGGCCTTACATTTAGGTCTTTAATACATTTTAAGTTTATTTTTGTGTATGGTGTTAAGGAGTGTTCTAATTTCATTCTTCTGGTGAGAGTGGACAACCTTGTCTTCTTCCTGATCATAGTGGAAAAGGTTTCAGTTTGTCACCGTTGAGGACGATGTTGGCTGTGGTTTTGTCATATGTAGCCTTTATTATGTTGAGGAAAGTTCTCTCTATGCCTCTTTCTGAAGGGTTTTTATCATAAATGGATGTTGAATATGTCGAAAGCTTTCTCTGCATCTATTGAGATGATCATATGGTTTTTCTCCTTCAATTTGTTAATATGTTGTATCACATTGATTGATTTGCATATATTGAAGAATCCTTGCATTCCTGGGATAAATCCCACTTGATCATGGTGTATGATGTTTTTAATGTGGTGTCAGGTTCTGTTTGCTAGTATTTTGTTGAGGATTTTTGCATCTTGCCAGTACCATACTGTCTTGATTACTGTAGCTTTGTAGTATAGTCTAAAGTCAGGGAGCCTGATTCCTCCAGCTCCATTTTTCGTTCTCAGGATTGCTTTGGCTATTCGGGGTCTTCTGTGTTTCCAAACAAATTGTGAAATTTTTTGTTCTAGTTCTATAAAAAATGCCAATGGTAGTTTGATAGGGATTGCATTGAATCTGTAGATTGCTTTGGGTAGTAGAGTCATTTTCACAATGTTGATTCTTCCAATCAAAGAACATGGTATATCTCTCCATTTGTTTGTATCATCCTTAATTTCTTTCATCAGTGTCTTATAATTTTCTTTATACAGGTCTTTTGTCTCCTTAGGCAGGTTTATTCCTAGGTATTTTATTATTTTTGTTGCAATGGTAAATGTGAGTGTTTTCTTAATTTCTCTTTCAGATTTTTCATCATTAGTATACAACCTTGTCTTCTTCCTGATCATAGTGGAAAAGGTTTCAGTTTGTCACCGTTGAGGACGATGTTGGCTGTGGTTTTGTCATATGTAGCCTTTATTATGTTGAGGAAAGTTCTCTCTATGCCTCTTTCTGAAGGGTTTTTATCATAAATGGATGTTGAATATGTCGAAAGCTTTCTCTGCATCTATTGAGATGATCATATGGTTTTTCTCCTTCAATTTGTTAATATGTTGTATCACATTGATTGATTTGCATATATTGAAGAATCCTTGCATTCCTGGGATAAATCCCACTTGATCATGGTGTATGATGTTTTTAATGTGGTGTCAGGTTCTGTTTGCTAGTATTTTGTTGAGGATTTTGTATTTTTGTCTGTTTTTTGTATCAGGGTGATGGTGGCCTTGTAGATTGAATTTGGGAGTATTCCTCCCTCTGCTATATTTTGGAAGAGTTTGAGAAGGGTGAGTGTTATCTCTTCTCTAAATGTTTGATACAATTCGCCTGTGAAGCCAACTGGTCCTCGGCTTTTGTTTGTTGGAAGATTTTTAATCACAGTTTCAATTTCACTGGTTGTGATTGGTCTGTTTTATAGACCAATCACAAAATAGAAATATTTTCTATTTCTTCCTGGTTTAGTCTCGGACGGTCGTGCATTTCTAAGAATTTTTCCATTTCTTCCAGGTTGTCCATTTTATTGGCTTATGGTTGCTTGTAGTAATCTTTCATGATCCTTTGTGTTTCTGCAGTGCCAGTTGTTACTTCTCCTTTTTCATTTCTAATTCTATTGATTTGAGTCTTCTCCTTTTTTTTCTTGATGAGTCTGGCTAATGGTTTATCCATTTTGCTTATCTTCTCAAAGAACCAGCTTTTAGTTTTATGGATCTTTGCTATCATTTCCTTAATTTCTTTTTCATTTATTTCTGATCTGATCTTTATGATTTCTTTCCTTCTGCTAACATTGGGGATTTTTTGTTCCTCTTTCTCTAATTGCTATAGGTGTAAGGTTAGGTTGTTTATTTGAGATGTTTCTTGTTTCTTAAGGTAGGATTGTATTGCTATAAACTTCCCTTTTAGAACTGCTTTTGCAGCATCCCATAGGTTTTGTGTTGTCATGTTTTCATTATCATTTATTTCTAAGTGTTTTTTGGTTTCCTCTTTGATTTCTTAAGTGATCTCTCAGTTATTAAGTAGTGTATTGTTTAGACTCCATGTGTTTTTATTTTTTACAGATTTTTTCCTGCAATTGATATCTAGTGTCATAGCATTGCAGTTGGAAAAGGTACTTGATACAATTTTAATTTTCTTAAATTTAGCAAGGCTTGATTTGTGACCCAAGATATGATCTATCCTGGTGAAGTTTCCATTAGCACTTGAGAAGAATGTTTATTCTGTTGTTTTTGGATGGAATGTCCTATAAGTATCAATTAAATCCATCTTGTTTAATGTATCATTTAAAGCTTGTGTTTCCTTATTTATTTTCATTTTGGATGATCTGTCCATTGATGAATGTGTGGTGTTAAAGTTCCTATGATGATTGTGTTACTGTCGATTTCCCCTTTTATGGCTGTTAATATTTGCCTTAGGTATTGAAGCCCTCCTATGTTGGGTGCATAAATATTTACAATTGTTATGTCTTCTTCTTGGATTGATCCCTTGATCATTATATATTGTCCTTCTTTGTTTTGTGCAATAATCTTCATTTTAAAGTCCATTTTGTCTGATATGAGAATTGCTACTCCAGATTTCTTTTGATTTCCATTTGCATGGAATATCTTTTTCCATCCTCTCACTTTCTGTCTGTATGTGTCCCTACGTCTGAGGTTGGTCTCTTGTAGACAGTATATGTACAGGTCTTCTTTTTGTATCCATTCTGCCAGCCTATGTCTTTTGATTGGAGCATTAAATGCTATTATTTTTAAGGTAATAATCGATATGTATGTTCCTATTACCATTTTCTTAATTGTTTGGTTTGTTATTGTGGGTCTTTTCCTTCTCTTGTGTTTCCTGCCTAGAGAAGTTCCTTTAGCATTTGTTGTAAAGTTGGTTTGGTGGTGCTGAATTTCTTAACTTTTGCTTTTCTGTGATTTTAATTTCTCCATCAAATCTGAATGAGATCCTAGCTGGGTAGAGTAATCTTGGTTGTAGTTTTTTCTCCTTCATCACTTTAAATATGTCTTGCCACTCCCTTCTGTCTTGCAGTGTTTCTGTTGAAAGATCAGCTGTTAACCTTATGGGGATTCCCTTGTGTGTTATTTGTTGTTTTTCCCTTGTTGTTTTTAATATTTTTTCTTTGTATTTAATTTTTGGTAGTTTGATTAATATGTGTCTTAGCGTGTTTCTCCTTGGATTTATCCTGTATGGGACTCTGTGCTTCCTGGACTTGATTAACTTTTTCCTTTCCTATCTTAGGTACGTTTTCAACTATCATCTCTTCAAATATTTTCTCAGTCCCTTTCTTTTACTCTTCTTCTTCTGGAACACTTATAATTCAAATGTCGGTGCCTTTAATGTTGTCCCAAAAGTCTCTGTAATTGTCCTCAATTATTTTCATTCTTTTTTCTTTATTCTGCTCTGCAGTAGTTATTTCCATATTTTATCTTCCAGGTCACTTATCCATTCTTCTGCCTCAGTTATTCTGCTATTGTTCCCTTGTAGAGAACTTTTCATTTCATTTATTGTGTTGTTCATCACTGTTTCTTTGCTCTTTAGTTCTTCTGGGTCCTTGTTTAACGTTTCTTGTATTTTCATTCTATTTCCTGGATTTTGGATCATCTTTATTATCATTATTCTGAATTCTTTTTCAGGTACACTGCCTATTTCCTCTTCATTTGTTAGGTCTGGTGGGTTTTTGCCTTGCTCCTTCTTCTACTGTGTGTTTCTCTATCTTCTCATTTTGCTTAACTTATGTGTTCAGGGTTTCATTTTTGCAGGCTGCACATTCATACTTCCTATTGTTTTTGGTTTCTGTCCCCAGTAGCTAAGGTTGGTTCAGTGTGTTGTGTAGGTTTCCTGGTGTAAGGGCCTAGTTCCTGTGCTCTGGTGAATGAGTCTGGACCTTGTCTTTCTGGTGGGCAGGTCCACATCTCGTGGTGTGTTTTGGCGTGTCTGTGACCTTATTATAATTTTAGGAAGCCTCGCTGCTAATGGCTGGGGTTGTGTTCCTGTCTTGCTAGTTGTTTGGCATACGGTTTCCAGCAGTCTAGCTTGCTGGTCTTTGAGTGGAGCTGGGTTTTGGCATTGAGATGGAGATCTCTGGGATATTTTAACCATTTGATATTATGTGGAGCTGGGAGGTCTTTTGTAGACCAGTGTCCTGAACTTGGCTCTCCCACCTCAGAGGCACAGCCCTGACACCTGGCTGTAGCACCAAGAGCCTCTTATCCACACGGCTCAGAATGAAAGGGAGAAAAAAAAGAAAGAAAAGAGAAGAATATAAAATAAAATAAAGTAAAATAAAATAACATAAAATAAAGTAAAATACAATAAAATTATTAAAAGAAAAAATATAAAATAGTTTTAAAAATTTTAATAATAAAAAATGAAAGAAAGAAAGAAGAGAGCATCCAAACAAACAAAAAAAATCAACCAATGATAACAAATGCTAAAAACTATACTTAAAAAAAGAAAGAAACATACAATAAAAACCGGACAGACAGAACCCTAGGACAAATGGTAAAAGCAAAGCTATACAGACAAAATCACACACAGAAGCATACACATACACACTCACAAAAAGAGAAAAAGGGAAAACATATATATATATATCATTGCTCCCAAAGTCCATCTCCTCAATTTGGGATGATTCATTGTCTATTCAGGTATTCCACAGATGAAGGATACATCAAGTTGATTGTGGGGATTTAATCTGTTGCTTCTGAGGCAGTTGGGAGAGATTTTCCTTTATCTTCTTTGTCGCACAGCTCCTGGGGTTCAGCTTTGGATTTGGACCCACCTCTACGTGTAGGTCACCTGAGGGTGTCTGTTCTTCACTCAGAAAGGTCGGGGTTAAAGGAACAGCTGATTTGGGGGCTCTGGCTCACTCAGGCTGGGGGAGGGAGGGATACAGATGCAGGGCAAGCCTGTGGCAACAGAGGCCAGCGTGACATTTCACCAGCCAGAGGCGTGTCCTGTGTTCTCCTGGAGAAGGTGTCCCTGGATCACAGGACCCTGAAAGTGGTGGGCTGCACAGGCTCCCGAGAGGGGAAGTGTGGGTAGTGACCTGTGCTTGCACACAGGCTTCTTGGTGGCTGTAGCAGCAGCCTTAGCATCTCATGCCCGTCTCTGGGGTCTCTGCTGATAGCCAGAGCTCGTGCCCATCTCTGGAGCTCCTTTAAGTGGCCCTCTTAATCCCCTCTCCTCACACACCCGGAAACAAAAGGCAGGAAAAAGTCTCTTACCTCTTGGGCAGTTCCAGACTTTTTCCCGAACTCTTTCCCAGCCAGCCGTGGTGCACTAGCCCCTTTCAGGCTGTGTTCATGCAGCCAACCCCAGTCCTCTCCCTGGCATCTGACCTCCAAAGCCCGAGCCTCAGCTCCCAGCCCCAACCCACCCTGGCGGGTGAGCAGACAAGCCTCTCAGGCTGGTGAGTGTTGGTCAACACTGATCCTCTATGTGGGAATCCCTCCACTTTGCCCTTTGCACCCTTATTGCTCTCCTCCATGTCTCCAAAGCTTACCCACCCCCACTCCCCAGTATCCCCCAGTGACGGGGTTTCCTAGTGTGTGGAAACTTTTCCTCCTTCCCAGCCCCCTCCCAGAGGTACAGGTCCTGTCCCTATTTTTTTGTCTGTGTTTTTTTCTTTTTTATTTTGCCCTACCCTGGTACATGGGGAGTTTCTTGCCTTTTGGGAAATCTGAGGTTTTCTGCCAGCATTCAGTCGGTGTTCTGTAGGAGTTGTTCCACATGTAGATGTATTTCTGATGTATTTGTGGGGAGAAAGGTGATCTCCATGTCTTACTCTTCTGCCATCTTGAAACTCCCTCCTATGGATTATTTAATTTCTCCATTTTAATTGACTAAAGGTGAATGTTTCCTACTGGCTCCCTGCTGTCTGCCCACTGTGCCTCTATTTGTGTTTCTTTATATTTGGTTTATTTGAATTAGGATCTAAAATAGATCTCTCAAGTTCCTTGAATCTTTCTTTTTCATGGAAGCTCCTTCCTCCTTTTTGTTCATCTTTATAATCTATCTGTTGAAGAAACCAAGAAATATGCCCTACAGCATTACCCTATTCTGGATTTTGAGGATTGAATCCTTGTGGTGTTTGATATGCTGTTATTTCCATTGTATCCATAAATTGGAAGTCGAGGCAGAGCCTTTATCAAATACAGGCAGGATACTTTGACAAGAATTCTTCATATGCATGGTGTTTATTGCACATTAAGTTTGGTTTTCTTTCCTTTTTGTTTTTCTTTTTTAAGATTTTGATGTTAAACTTGACCACAGGCTCAGGGGCTGTCAACCCTACACGTTAGTTATAAACTTCCCAAACATGTGACAAACATATGACTAGTGTCAAATGTTCCTGAGATTTTGTGGCTATTTGTTACAATAGCTGGGGGTATATCTGACTCTTTTGTTAAAACAGTACATAAGAGTAACCAAATAATTGATTAGGGAAAGTTTTTCTTTATAAAACTATTCAAACTATAAAATAAAAAGTGAATGTTAGAATTAGATATTTACCATTTTGGAATCCCTAATAAAATTGTGTACCTAGGTAGTAATCAACAATGGCTGACAAAATACTAAGTGTAAATCTAGTAGGCCGAGGTGGCTCTAATGATTTTGTACCTGGCTTGTTACATGCTCCATGTGTATTTCATCTTCTTCTTTGGACCAGCAGGCTAGTTGGGGCATGTTTTACTCATGGTCATGTCCCAAGTGCAAGGGGGCAAGATGTACTTGTGAGGTCTCTTAACACCTCTGTTCAAAACTGGTACTTTGTTGCCCTTCCCCCAGATCCATTCATCACATTGCTTAAGGCAAAATCAGGGTGGGGAGGTACACCCTGACATTAATTGGGGGTAATTGCAGTTACAAACAATACTTCAATATACCACAGTGTTACAAATGTTTTCCTTACTTTATTTACTAGTCTCCAGAATAATGGACTGATTTCCTAAGATCTTTCTAAAGTGATTAATAACTTTTTAGTATCATTGCCAAATCATAGATTTAACAGTATTTTATATATCCAATTCATTTTAGTTATTTGTATGTTCAATTCATTTTTTTTAATTCAAATTGTCCCTTCTGACACAACCTCAGAGTCTTTGATATCTTCTTTGTTTTCTGGTATGAAAATATATCCCAGCTCATAATAAATATTTTCTGTCACAAATCTGAACTCTAGGAACCCTATTTTCTTTTAATGGGAATGGTTATTTTGAGAATATTATGTGAGTTCTAGATGTGCTCATTTCTAATGGTTTTGTTATTGTTTCCAGCCCTTTTAAATAGGTAGGAAAATATGTTTTAAAAACCTATATATATATATATATATATATATAATATATATAGTACGAGTATTTCCAATTCAAACTTTACATTACAGGTTTTCACTTAACTTTGTATATATATATATTTATATTCATATCTATATGTGTATACATATACATTCATGTTTATCAGTATTTCTCTCCTATTATTTCTGGATTTAGACTCATATAGGGAAGTTATAAAAGTAGGTTTCAACGGAGAAAGGCAGTATTAAAGTGAGTGGGTGACTAAAAGAAGTGTATGTGTGGGACCAAGAAGGAGAACCAGGAGTTACTGGAGACAAATTCTCCTATTTACCAGTAGAGCTAATTGCTGACCCTCTTGATTCTGGGATATGAGGATTTAAGGGAAGATGTGGTCTGGGAATAAAGAATTTTTAAAAGCTTCTATGCAATTCTAATATTTAGCCCAAAGTTTAGAACTACTCACTTGCACCCCCATCTTGAAGCATGGTGTAATTAAAGAGCAGTGGCCTAACTCAATCCGTGGAGAACCAGGTTTCATACCCTACAGATCTGACCCTTCACAAGTCTGACCACTGTACTTTGGTAGTTGACATAAATTACATATACTCTTGTCTTGCAGGATGGTAGTCAGTGAGGCAGCACATAAAATGGTAATGGCACTGGCTTTGGAGTCAGAGACCTGGGTTGGAATTCTGCAGTTAATTGTCTATATTCATTTCCTACTGCTGCTGTAGAAAATTACTATAAACTTAGTGGTTTAAAATAATACACTTATTATCTTATATTTCTGGAGGTCAGAAATTCAAATTGAGCCTCACAGGGCTAAAATTGGTGTCAGGAGGACTGTGATACTATATGGAGGCTCTAGGGGAAAATCTACTTTCTTGCCTTTTCCAGCTGCTAGAGGCTGTCGCCATGTTGTGGCTCATGGCTCACTTCAATCTTCAAATGTAGCAATGGCCATTCAGGTCTTTCTCACATCCCACCATTCAGATAATGACTCTTCTGCCTTTATCCCGTTTAGGGATCCTTGTGATTACACTGATCCCACTCACTTGGGTAATCCAGGGTAATCTCTATATTTTAAAGTCAGTTGATTAGTAACCTTAATTTCATCGTCTACCTTAATTCCCATATTCTATGTATCATAGCATATTCCCAGGTCCCAGGAATTAAAAAGTAGATATTTGGGGGAGAAAATTATTATGCCTACCACACTAGCTAAGTCACTTTTGGGAAATACTTTATCCATTCTGAACCTTATTCTCCTCTTCTGTATAATAAGCATCTGAGGTTATGTTGTATCTTCCTGAATTAACTCATCCCAGTGATTCTCACAGGATGGAGAGCACTGGTGATTAAAACATCCAGAATGATTTCTTGTTGATAAGGTGTTCCCCAGGTGACGTCAATACACCAATCGTCATTACGTGTTTACCCATCTTGAAGAACAGCTCTGAAGATTAAGAAAGATAATTCATGAAAACACCTAGACACAGTAAGGGCCCAATATCTATTAGTTTCCTTCCCTTTATCTTTTTTTTCCCTTTATTTGCTCCATTCTATTAATAGAGAGGGACTGAGTACTCAAGATTCAGTGAAGAGTCCCCTTGATACCACGAATAAAATATTTTTTTGTCTTTTCCTTGGTTCCAACTAGATATTTTATCTCCCTGCCAAATCTGCTTATATACCAGGATGCTCTTTCCACATCTTGTTGTCAAAAAACCGTAGATATAATCCTGGTGCCTGGAACTCTGTCTGCCATAGACCCACCTTTCATATGCCACTGTCCTTTTCTGTTTAAGATACTGAAATACTTGCCTTATCTTCAAATGTTGATGGTGACCAGCACTTGACCCATCCCTGGAGACCGTTCTAACTCCCAAGTGCCAAGTGTTGTGCCTTATCATTTTACAATACATAGACCTCTCCAGCTTCGCATTCCTAGGTCTCTACCTCATGCCCTGTCACACTGAGCACACCTGCTACCAAGATCCTTCCCCATTTGAAGACAAACCATCACACCATGTTCAAGACTTCCAAGGTGTCATGGTCTCAAAACTTGGAGCATGGTACATATAGCAGTCTCCTACCAACATTTACTAGGGATCTCAGCTTTTTTTTTTTTTTTCTTGCTACAAAATGTATTACTTTCTTTATATTTTCCTTTTTTCATGTTACTTCCTGATATGTTTTTCCTGATTTTCAATTACTAAATCATCTAACTCTCACACACTATAATTTATATACTTATTAATCATTATTTTTCAGTCTTGCTCTACTATGGCCAAAAGATGACAGGAGAAGGAAGAATAAAGATGGTTCAGTTTTTGAAGTTGTCATTGGACCTGAGGTCAATAAGAAAGGACAAAAGCAAGAAGAACTTGAGTGATATCCATGCATTCATAGTTGAATGAATTCAAAGAATATTTATTGAGAATCTACCATGTACTTTGCAACATGCTCACTGTTGAGAGGTGAAGATATTGAATAATATCCTTTGAACTGAGAAGGAACTTTGAGACTGAAAAATGAAGCAGACAATTCCATAGTTTATTGTGGGTAACACATATAGATAAGAAGGATCTGGTGGATGATGATCCAGAGGCTTTGCAACTGCACTCCATGTCACAGAAAGGGGTACAAGGGAATTTAAAGGGGTCAAAGCTAAAAATCGAATCTGACTGCTAAGGAAAGGCTTGTTTACACCGACAGGACCTGGCAGTTTTTCCTTACAAAAAGCACTCTTCCAGTTTTCAAATCAGATAAAGGCAAGGGTAAATGTTGATAGGGAACTTATCTGACTTCGGCCCATTTCTGTGAGTGGGCTAAAGTTCAGTCATGCAGAAATGGGAGGGGGTGGGACTGTGAGCCTAAGATGGAGCTGACAAAATGGAGTCAGTGGGGTTCAGCCATACCCTAGCCATATATTTGAGGGGAAAAAAACCTTACATGTTCTTGATGAAACAATTGTCCAATGATTATAAATACATGTAAACATTTCAAGAGTGGATAATGCTATCAAAGAGGTTCCATTGCATTATGAAAGTGTAATAGTAGGAGCAGACTTTATGGCTGGGAGGAGACTGGTTCATGGAAGTTGTAAGAAAAGAAGTAAATAGTCTAAGAAATTATTTAATTTCAGCTAGTGATAAATGTTATGAAGAAAAGTTAAGCAGAGTAAGGAAATAGACAGTGGTGGAGTGAAAGGAACCTTAGTGTGACCAGGGACGTCCTCTCTGGGGAGATATTTGAACAAAAACATAAATGTCATGAAGAATGAGCACCATAATGATATGAGGGAAAAGTATGCCAGGTAAGGGAACAGCAAATGAAAACACTGAGGTAGGAGGTAGATAGCTCTGAAGTAGGCAGACCTAGGAATCTTTAAGAAAGGATAAAAAGATCTATGATAGTGTCACAAAATCAATGAAAGCCACAATGTTCATAAACATTTATATCATGATAAAGATTTTGGTTTTAACCCTAAAAGCGTTAGAAAATCATTATGACTCTTAATTTGGCTTGTGTACATGTGGGGGGAAAAAAAACCTGATCTTACTTACATTTGGAAAAGAAATATGTAATATGTAAGTCATTTTCTTTTTTATCTTGTTACAAATATTGGGACCCATACTTGCTGATCCTCATGTGACATATTAGCTCTAGGCATTTATCTAGGACTACAGTTGCTGGGCAAAAGATGTGTGTGGCAAGATGCCCAACTGTATAACAAAGTAGCTTTGCTGTTGCTCCACATCTTTGTCAATATTAGTGCTATTGAACATTTTAATCTTTATAAATCAAGTGGTGTAAAATGATATCTCCTTCTGGTTTAATTTATAATTCTCTGGGTTCTAATGAGGTTGAGTAGGTGTTAATAAATCAGTTGTCCATTTGTATTTCTTATTTTGTGAAAGCCCTTTCAAGTCTCTTGCCTGATTTCTATTGTTTTGTTTTGTCTCTTCTTACCAATTGATAAGTAATTTATGTGTTCTAAATTTGATTCCTTATTTTTTGTCTTGCATGTCTTTCTCAACTTTATGCCTCTGTTTATTTTTTAAATTAATATCTCTATCATGTTTATTATGGAATGAATTTTGTCCATCCAAAATTCATATGGTGAATCTCTAATCCCCCATGTGACTGTATTTGGAGATAGAGCTATTAAGGAGGTAATTAAAGTTAAATGAGGACATAAGAGTTCAACCCTAATCCAATAGTTCTGGTGTCCTTATAAAAAGAGGAAGAGAGTTTGCTTTCTCTCTGCACATACAGACAGAAAAAACCAGGTAAGATTCCATCTTCAAGTCAAAGAGAGAGGTCATCCCAGAAACCACCATGGTACATTGATCATGGACTTCTAGCCTCTAGAACTGTGAGAAAATTAATTTCCGTTTTTTACGCTGGGGTTCCCAACCCCCAGGCCATGGACAGGTAGCAGTTCCTGCTGTTAGGAACCAGGCCACACAGCAGGAGGTGAACAGCAGGCGAGCAAGCGAAGCTTCACCTGTATTTACAGCTGCTCCCCATTGCTCGCATTACCGTCTGAGCTCCGCCTCCTGTCAGCATTATGGTGAGTTACATAATTATTTCATTATATATTACAATGTAATAATAATAGAAATAAAGGGCACAATAAAAGTAATGCGCTTGAATCATCCCCAAACCATCCCCCCACCCCCTTCTGTGGAAAAATTGTCCCCCACAAAACTGGTCCTTGGTGCCAAAAATGTTGGGGACTGCTGGTTTAGGCCACCAATCTGTGATATCTTGTTATGGCAGCCCAAACAAACTAATACAGTATCTCTTCATGAATGGACGTTTTTCAATTTAATTTTGTCAAATTCACCAATGACTTTTTTATATTAATATTCTTTGCTTTTGTCTTTAATTTTTCATGCCTTATCTCATAAAGATATGTTCTATATTTTATGTTGAAGAATTTAAACTTTACCTTTTATGTTTAAGGATTTATTCCACCTAGAATTGTATTTTGTATACGATAGTGAGATTACATTAGATAATATTATATAAAGTATATAATCCTATATAGCATACTTTTTATAATATACAGTCTATTCATCATTATATATCATTTATTATATACATATGCATTTAGTATGAATGAATAATTGTCTCAGCCTGTTTTAGTCAGTTCAGGCTGCTATAATAATATACCATAGACTGGGTGGCTTAAACAACAGACATTTATTTCACACAGTTCTGGAGGTTAGGAAGATTAAGATCAAGGTGTCAGAATATTTGGTTCCTGTTAAGATCCCTCTTCCTGGTTTGCAGATGGCCAACTTCTTGCTGTATCCACACATGGTGAAGAGAGAGAGTGCTCTGGGTTCTCTTCCTCTTAAAAGGACACTAATACCATTGTAGAGAACCCATCTCTCATGACATTACCTAAACCTAATTATCTCCCAAAGGCCCCACTTCCAAATATTTTCACATTGGGGGTTAGGGCTTCAACATATTAATTTGGGGGGCACAAACATTCAGTCTATAATATAACCCTATGTGTTAGCTAATTTACTCTTTAATCCAATTCTACACTGCCTTAGTTAATTCAGTTGGGTACTATGTCTTGGTATCTGGAATGTATAATTGTCTCAACATTTTCTTCAGGAAAGTCTTGTGATTTTTGTCATTTGCTTTTCCATAAATTTGGAAATCAGTTTAATAATTACACTAAAATTCTATTGGAGTTTTGATTTTAATTAAATTGATGCACAGATCAATACAAAGAGAATAGTCACATTTTTATAATAACTATCAGTAAACATTATTTAGCTCTCCTCTTATTTTGGCCTTCTTTTATAACTTTCTCTAGAAGTCTGTCACATCCTTTATTATATTAGTTCTCAGATACCTTATATTTTTGGATGCTATTGTAAAGGGAAACATTTTATTTAATTATATTTTTCTGAATTATGCTGGTATATAGAAATACAATTGATTGTGTATATTGATCTTACAGCTCAGAGCTGCATTGCTGAACTCTCTTATTATTACTAATAATTTTTCTGTAAGTGCTTTCTGGTTTTCTATGTAAACAATCATAATATCTGAAAATAAGTTGTTTTGTCTTTATATTTCTGATTCTATGCCTTTATATTCTCTTTTATTATCTTACTTTGCTGGCCCAAGGTTTCTAGCATGATGTTGACTGCAAATGATGATAATGGGCATCTTTGCTTTATTCTTGATTTTAAAGAAAATGTTTTAAAATATTTACCCATGTGGTAGATTATTGTCTCTGGTTTTTGGTTCCCTTGTTGCTTCTCTTTATCAGGATAAGGAGGTGTGTGATACTGTGATTTATAATATAAAAGATATATTTGGTCTTCATCATATTCCTGGTACAGAGATCCTAAAACTCTTGGAATTTTTTGTGATGAGAACAATAAAAATGTCTGTTAAAAGTTATGTTAATGAGGAGACTTGGAAAACACCTAAGGATGGGAACTGGTTGCCAGGAGAACACACCATGTGATTAAAAGTGTGGAACTTTCAGATTTATCTCCCTGACCTCCCAGAGGGGAGAGAGGCTAGAAATTGAGTTCAATCATCAATGGCCAATGATTTAATCAGTCATAGATATGTAATTAAACCTCCATAAAACCCCAAAAGTATGGGTTTCATAGAGCTTCCATTTGGTGAACATATATATATTTGGGGAGAGTGGCAGGCTTGTAGAGGGCATGGAAGCTCCACACCATTTCCTTACACCTTGCCCTATGACTCCCTTCCATCTAACTGTTCTTGAGTTATATCCTTTTACAATAAGCTGGTAATCTAATAAGTAAAATGTTTATCTGAGTTATGTGAGCCCCTCTAGCAAATTAATCAAACCCAAAGAGGGAACTGTGGAATTTTTCTATCCATAGATGGTTGGTCAGGAGCACAGGTGATAAACTGTACTCACGATTGGTATCTGAAAAGGTGGGAGGGGAAGTCTTGTATGACTGAGCCTTTAACCTGTGGGATCTGGTGCCATCACAGGTTAATAATGTCTAGACATGACTTGAACTGTAGGACACAGAGCTGGTGTCTGAGAATTGCTTGGTGTAGGGAAAGAACCCACATATCAGATTTGGTGATCAGAATCAGAAAGTTTCATTCTGTTTCTTGTTTAACAGGACTTTTTGTTTTATGTTGATATCACATTCTACTAAATATTCTTTCTCTGTCTATCAAGATGGCTATTTTCTTTTTAATCTGTTTATGTAATAAAATACTTTAATAGACTGTTTACTGTTAAATTAAACATTCATTTCTGTGATAAACTCAATAGCATGCTAAATTTGATTTACTAATATTTAAGTTAAAAATTTTTGCATCTAGTAAGAATGTATTTGCTGTAATTTTCCTTCTTTTTAGTAGTAAAGCTATGTTCGGGCAAGTGGAATAATCTGCTCCTTAAGTACTGGTTAGTTATAGCAGATGGTCTCAATACCCTACCCTCAGCACTCAGTCTCAGACATATAGACTGTTGTTTTTGTTTGTTTGTTTTTGTTTTTAGCTGCAAACATTAGAGACTGTCTGAGGGCTTCCTCTGTCCATTGGAAGCCAGTAGGTCCACTTCCAAGACAAGACAGCAATGCTGGAGAGTAAATGCCATTGGGAACAGCCCTCAACTAGTAACAGATGGATGTCAGTTTATGTATACTCCAGTTTCCTTTCTCCAACATGGGAAAATTTGGAGTCAGTGATTATATAATCAATCAGAAGTCTCTCCTGGGATCAGGCTTAGTTGTCCACAGGCAAACTGTTCACCAGCTTATCTTTTATTGGATATCTTCTCCTTCCTGTCTTCCTTTCCTATGCCCTTCAGTGATTCTTGTGATCATTGCCCAAAGAAACTGCTTTACTTAAATCCTTACATCAAGGTCAGCTTTTGGGAAATTCTAAGACAAAAATACTCAAAAATTTAAAACTGTCTAGATATGTTTTCTCTTTGGATGGATTCTTAACCATTCAAAATGTTAATGATTTTAATAATATTTTCTATTTATAGTAGGGTCAGATTTGGTTATTTATATTTTAGACAATTTTTCAAATTACATGTAAGTTTTCAAATGGCTTGGATTATTGCTCATAACGTTCTTCTATTTACTTTTTATTCTCTGCTACTATTCATTTTATGGCACTTCTTTCTAGCTTAACACTCATTTGTTGTTTTTATCTCATTTTCATTTTTTTAAAAAACACCTTTACTGTAGTATAATTGCTTTACAATTCTGTGTTAGTTTCTGCTTTATAACAAAATGAATCAGCTATACATATACATATATCCCCATATCTCCTCCCTCTTACATCTCCCTCCCAACCTCCATATCCCACCACTCTAGGTGGTCAAAAGGCACCGAGTTGACCTTGCTGTGCTATGCAACAGTTTCCCACTAGCTATCTATTTTACATATGAAAGTGTATATATGTCCATGCCATTCACTTTGTTCCAGCTTACCCTTACCCCTTCCGTGTCCTCAAGTACATTCTCTACATCTGCGACTTTATTTCTGTCCTGTCCCTATGTTTTTCAGAACCACTTTTTATTTTTTATTTTTTTAGATTCCATATATATGTGTTAACAAATGGTATTTGTTTTTCTCTTTCTGACTTACTTCACTCTGTATAATAGTCTCTAGGTCCATCCACCTCACTACAAATAACTCAATTTAGTTTATTTTTATGGCTGAGTAATATTCCATTATATATATGTGCCATATCCCCATATCTCCTCCCTCTTACATCTCCCTCCCAACCTCCATATCCCACCACTCTAGGTGGTCAAAAGGCACCGAGTTGACCTTGCTGTGCTATGCAACAGTTTCCCACTAGCTATCTATTTTACATATGAAAGTGTATATATGTCCATGCCATTCACTTTGTTCCAGCTTACCCTTACCCCTTCCGTGTCCTCAAGTACATTCTCTACATCTGCGACTTTATTTCTGTCCTGTCCCTATGTTTTTCAGAACCACTTTTTATTTTTTATTTTTTTAGATTCCATATATATGTGTTAACAAATGGTATTTGTTTTTCTCTTTCTGACTTACTTCACTCTGTATAATAGTCTCTAGGTCCATCCACCTCACTACAAATAACTCAATTTAGTTTATTTTTATGGCTGAGTAATATTCCATTATATATATGTGCCACATATTCTTTATCCATTCACTGTCGATGGACACTTAGGTTGCTTCTGTGTCCTGACTAATGTAAATAGAGCTGCAATGAACATTGTGGTATATGACTATTTTTGAATTATGGTTTTCTTGGGGGATATGCCTAGTAGTGGGATTGGTGGGTCATATGGTAGTTCTATTATTAGTTTTTTAAGGAACCTTCATACTATTCTCCATAGTGGCTGTATCAATTTACATTCCCACCAACAGAGCAAGAGGGTTCCTTTTTCTCCACACCCTCTCCAGCATTTACTGTTTGTAGATATTTTGATGATGGCCATCCTGACTGGTGTGAGGTGAGACCACATTGTAATTTTGATTTGCATTTCTCTAATGATTAGTAATTTGAACATGCTTTCATGTGTTTGTCAGCAATCTGTATATCTTCTTTGGAGAAATGTCTACTTAGGTCTTCTGCCCATTTTGGGGTTAGGTTTTTTTTATTTTGATATTGAGTTTCATGAGTTGCTTGCAAATTTTGGAGGTTAATCCTTTGTCAGTTGCTTCATTTGCAAATTTTTTCTCCCATTCTGAGGGCTGCCTTCTTGTATTCTTTATGGTTTCCTTTGCTGTGCAAAAGCTTTTAAGTTTCATTAGGTCCCATTTGTTTATTTTTGTTTTTATTTCCATTTCTCTAGGAGGTGGGTCAAAATGGATCTTCCCTTGATTTATGTCATGGAATGTTCTGCCTATGTATGCTTCTAAGAGTTTTATAGTGTCTGGCCTTACATTTAGGTCTTTAATCCATTTTGAGTTTATTTTTGTGTATGGTGTTAAAGAGTGTTCTAATTTCATTCTTTTACATGTAGCAGTCCAGTTATCCCAGCACCAGTTATTGAAGAGGCTGTGTTTTCTCCATTGTATATTCTTGCCTCCTTTATCAAAAATAAGGTGAGCATATGTGATGGGTTTATCTCTGGGCATTCTATCCTGTTCCATTGATTTATATTTCTGTTTTTGTGCCAGTACTATATTGTCTTGATTACCGTAGCTTTGTAGTATAGTCTGAAGTCTGGGAGCCTGATTCCTCCAGCTCATTTTCTCATTCTCAAGATTGCTTTGACGCTTCAGTGTCTTTTGTATTTCCATACAAATTGTGAAATATTTTGTTCTAGTTCTGTGAAAAATGCCATTGGTAGTTTGATAGGGATTGCATTGAATCTGTACATTGCTTTGGGTAGTAGAGTCATTTTCACAATACTGATTCTTCCAATCCAAGAACATGGTATTTGTATCTGTTTGTATCATCTTTAATTTCTTTCATCAGTGTCTTATAGTTTTCTGCATACAGGTCTTTTGTCTCCTTAGGTAGGTTTATTCCTAGGTATTTTATTCTTTTTGTTGCAATGGTAAAGGGAGTGTTTCCTCAATTTTGCTTGCATATTTTTCATCATTACTGTTTAGGAATGCAAGATATTTCTGTGCATTAATTTTGTATCCTGCTACTTTACCTAATTCATTGGTTAGCTCTAGCTGTTTTCTGGTAGCATCTTCAGGATTCTCTATGTATAGCATCATGTCAGCTGAAAACAGTGACAGTTTTACTTCTTCCTTTCTGATTTGGATTCCTTTTATTTCTTTTTCTTCTTTGATTGCTGTGGCTAAAACTTCCAACACAACATTGAATAGTAGTGGTGAGAGTGGGCAACCTTGTTTTGTTCCTGATATTAGTGGAAATGGTTTCAGTTTTTCACCTTTGGGAACAATGTTGGCTGTGGGTTTGTCATATATGGCCTTTATTATGTTAAGGTAAGTTCCCTCTATGTCTACTTTCTGGAAGGTTTTTATCATCAATTAGTGTTGAATTTCTTCAAAAGCTTTTTCTGCATCTATTGAGATGATCATATCATTTTTCTCCTTCAATTTGTTAATATGGTGTATCACATTGTTTGATTTGCGTATATTGAAGAATCCTTGCATCTCTGGGATAAATCCCACTTGATCATGGTGTATGGTCCTTTTAATTTGTTGTTGGATTCTGTTTGCTGGTATTTTGTGGATGATTTTTGCATCTATATTCATCAGTGATATTGGTCCATCATATTCTTTTTTTGTAGCATCTTTGTCTGGTTTTGGTATCAGGGTGATGATGGGCTCATAGAATGAGTTTGGGAGTGTTCCTTCCTCTGCAAGTTTTTGGAAGATTTTGAGAAGGATGGGTGTGAGCTCTTCTCTAAATGTTTGATAGAGTTCACCTGTGAAGCCATCTGGTCCTCGGTTTTTGTCTGTTGGAATATTTTTAATCAAAGTCTCAATTTTAGTGCTTGTTATTGGTCTGTTTATATTTTCTATTTTTTCCTGGTTCAGTTTTTGTAGGTTGTGCTTTTTAATAATTTGCCCATTTCTTCCAGGTTGTCCATTTTATTGGCATATAGTTGATTGTAGTAATCACTGCACAGTGTCACTTGTTACTTCTCCTTTTACATTTCTAATTCTATTGATTTGAGTCTTCTCCCTTTTTTCTTTTTTTTTAAATTTATTTTTTTTATTTAACATCTTTGTTTGAGTATAATTGCTTTACAATAGTTTGTTAGTTTCTGCTTTTTAACAAAGTGAAACAGCTATACATATACATATTTCCCCATACATATTCTCTCTTGTATCTCCTTCCCACCCTCCCTATCCCACCCATCTAAGTGTTCACAAAGCACTGAACTGATCTCCTTGTGCTATGCAGCTGCTTCCCACTAGCTATCGATTTTACATTTGGTAGTATATATAAGATTTAGAGAATGGACTTGAGGACACAGGGAGGGATAGGGTAAGCTGCGATGAAGTGAAAGAGTGGCATTGACTTATATATACTCCCTTTTTTTTTTGATTAGTCCGGTTAATGTTTTATCAATTTTGTTTATCTTCTCAAAAAATCAGCTTTTAGTTTAATTCATCTGTGCTATTGTTGTTTCCCTCATTTTTTTCCATTTATTTATGATCAGATCCTTATGATTTCTTTCTTTCTGCAAAATTTGGGGTAGTTTTTCTACTTTCTCTAATTGTTTTAAGTGTAGGGTTATGTTGTTTATTTGAGGTGTTTCTTGTTCCTTGAGGTAAGATTGTATTGCTACAATCTTCCCTCTTAGAACTGCTTTTGCCACATCCCGTAGGTATTGGGTCATTGTGTTTTCATTGTCACTTGTTGGTGGGTATTTTTTGATTTCCTCTTTGATTTGTTCTGTGATCTCTTGGTTATTTAGTAGTGTATTATTTAGCTTCCATGTGTTTGTACTTTCTATAGATTTGTCCTGTAATTCATATCTAGTCTCATAGCATTGTGGTTGGAAAAGATAACTGATATGATTTCAATTTTCTTAAATTTACCAAGTCTTGATTTGTGACCCAAGATATGATCTATACTGGAAACTGTTCCATGAGCACTTGAGAAGAAATTGTATTCTGTTGTTTTTGGATGCAATGTCCTACAAATGTCATATAAATATCAATTAAGTCCATCTTGTTTAATGTATCATTTAAAGCTTGTGTTTCCTTATTTATTTTCATTTTGTATGATCTGTCCATTGGTGAAAGTGGGGTGTTAAAGTCTCCTACTATAGTATTACTGTCAATACCCCCTTTTATGGCTGTTAGCAGTTGCCTTTTGTATTGTGATGCTCCTATGTTGGGTGCATAAATATTTACAATTGTTATATCTTCTCTTGCATTGATCTCTTGATCATTATGTGGTGTCCTTCTTTGTCTCTTGTAATAATCTTTGTTTTAAAGTCTATTTTGTCTGATATCAGAATTGCTACTACATCTTTTTTTTTTTTTTTTTTTTTTTTTTTTTGCAGTATGTGGGTCTCTCACCACTGTGGCCTCTCCTGTTACAGAGCACAGGCTCCAGACGCACATGCCCAGCGGCCATGGTTCATGGGCCTGGTCACTCCACAGCATGTGAGAACCTCCCGGAACGGAGCATGAACCTGCATCCCCTGCATCGGCAGGCAGTCTCTCAACCACTGTGCCACAAGGGAAGCCCTACATCTTTCTTTTGATTTCCATTTGCATGGAATATCTTTTTCCATCCCCTCACTTTCAGTCTGTATGTGTCCCTAGGTCTGAGGTTGGTCTCTTGTAGACAGCATATATACTGGTTTTATTTGTTTTTTATCCATTCAGCCAGTCTATGTCTTTCGGTTGGAGCATTTAGTCCATTTACATTTAAGGTAGTTATCAATATGTATGTTCCTATTACCATTTTCTGAATTGTTTTGAGTTTGTTATTGCAGTTCTTTTTCTTCTCTTGTGTTTCCTGCCTAGAGAATTTCCTTAAGCATTTGTTGTAAAGCTGGTTTGGTGGTGCTGAATTCTCTTAGCTTTTGCTTGTCTGTAAAGATTTTAATTTCTCAGTTGAATCTGAATGAGATCCTTGCTGGGTAGAGTAATCTTGGTTGTAGGTTTTTCCCTTTCATCACTTTAAACATGTCCTGCCAGTCCCTTCTGGGTTGCAGAGTTTCTGCTGAAAGATCAGCTGTTAACCTTATGGGGATTCCCTGGTATGTTTTTTGTTGTTCTTCCCTTGCTGCTTTTAATATTTTTTCTTTGTATTTACTTTTTGATAATTTGATTAATATGTTTCTTGGCGTGTTTCTCCATGGATTTATACTGTATGGGATTCTCTGTGCTTCCTGGACTTGATTCACTCTTTCTTTAACCATATTAGGGAAGTTTTCAACTATAATGTCTTCAAGTGTTTTCTCAGTCCCTTTCTTTTTCTCCTCGTCTTCTGGGACCCCTATAAGTCGAATGTTGGTGTGTTTAATGTTGTCCCAGAGTTCTCTGAGACTGTCCTCAATTCTTTTCATTTTTTTTTTTTTATTCTGCTCTGCAGTAATTATTTCCACTATTTTATATTCCAGGTCACTTATCCATTCTTCTGCCTCGGTTATTCTGCTATTGATTCTGTCTAGAGAATTTTCATTTCATTTATTGTGTTGTTCATCACTGTTTGCTTGCTCTTTAGTTCTTCTAGGTCTTTTTAAAACTTTTCTTGTATTTTCTCCATAGTCTTTCCAAGATTTTGGATCATCTTTACTATCATTACTCAGAATTCTTTTTCAGGTAGACTGCTTATTTCTTCTTGATTGGTTTGTTTTAGTGGGTTTTTATCTTGCTCATTCATCTGCTGTGTGTTTCTCTGTCTTTCCATTTTGGTTAATTTACTGTGTTTGAGGTCTCCTTTTCATAGGCTGCAGTTTCGTAGTTCCCATTATTTTTGGTTTCTTCCCCCAGTGGATAATTTTGTTCAGTGGGTTTTGCAGGCTTTCTGGTGGAGGGGACTGGTGCCTGTGCTCTTGTGGATGAGGCTGGATCTTGTCCCGCTGGTCTGCAAGAATGAACCCCGTGGTGTGTTTGAGGTGTCTCTGACCTTATTATGATTTTAAGTTGCCTCTCTTTTAATGTGTGGAGTTGTGTTCCTGTCTTGCTAGTTTTTTGGCATAAGGTATCCAGCAGTGTAGCTTTCTGGTAATTAAGTCTAGTTCTGTCTTAACATTGAGATGGAGCTCTCTGGGATAGCTTTTGCCATTTGATATTCCATGGAGCCAGGAGGTCTCTGGTGTTCCAATGTCCTGAACTCGGTTCTCCTACCTCAGAGGCACAGGCATGACATGTGGCTGGAGCATGAAGATCCTGTCAGGCACACGGCTCAGAAGAAAATGGGGAAAAAGAAAGGAAGAAAGAAAGAAAGAAAAAGAAAGAAAGAAAGAAAGAAAGAAAGGGAAAATTTTTCAAATAAAAAAAAAAAACAGGGTTTCCCTGGTGGCGCAGTGTTTGAGAATCCGCCTGCTGATGCAAGGGACATGGGTTTGTGCCCTGGTCCGGGAAGATCCCACATGCCGCAGAGCAGCTGGGCCCGT
>NC_041232.1:50990420-51047364 GCF_002837175.3 Physeter macrocephalus | reverse complement strand
TGAGCCTGCGCGTCCGGAGCCTGTGCTCTGCAGCGGGAGAGGCCACAGCAGTGAGAGGCCCGCGTACCGCAAAAAAATAATAATAATAAAAATTAAAAAGTAATAAAAAGGGCTTCCCTGGTGGTGCAGTGGTTGAGAGTCCACCTGCCGATGTAGGGGACACAAGTTCGTGCCCAAGTCTGGGAGGATCCCACATGCCGCGGAGCGGCTGGGCCTGTGAGCCATGGCCATTGAGCCTGCAAGTCCGGAGCTTGTACTCCATGATGGGAGAGACCACAACAGTGAGAGGCCTGTGTACTGCAAAAAAAAAAAAAAAAAAAAAAAAAAAAGTAATAAAAAAAGAAAGAAAGAAGAGAGCAACCAAATCCAAAAACAAATGCACCAATGATAACAAGTGTTAAATACTATACTAAAAAAAAAGAAAAAAGGAAAAAAAAAATAGACAGCCTGAACACTAGGACAAATTGTAGAAGCAAAGCTATACAGACAAAATCACACAAAGAAGTATATATATACACACTCACAAAAAAAGAAAATGGAAATATATATATATATTTTTAAAAGGAAGAGAGCAACCAAATCAATAAACAAACCTACCAATGATAATAAAGTCCAAATACTAAAGTAAGATAAACATAAGACCAGAAACAAATTAGATGTTGAAAGCAAACCTCAAGTCTGCAGTTGCTCTCAAATTCCAATGCCTCAATTTTGGGATGATTTGTTGTCTATTCAGGTTCCACAGATGCAGGGTACATCAAGTTGATTGTGGAGATTTAATCCTCTGTTCCTGACGCTGCTGAGAGAGATTTCCCTTTCTCTTCTTTGTTCACAGAGCTCCCGGTGTTCAGCTGTGGATTTGGCCCCACCTCTGCCTGTAGGTAGCCTGAGGGCGTCTATTCCCTGCCCAGACAAGAGGGGTTTAAAAGAGTGCCTTATTAGGGGGCTTTGGCTCACTCAGGCCTTGGCAGAGGGGGGGGTATGGAATGCAAGGTGAGCCTGCGGTGGCAGAGACCAACATGCTTTGAAACAGCCTGAGGCATGCCATGTATTCTCCCGCAGAATTTGTCCCTGGATCACAGGACACTGGAAGTGGCGGGCTGTACAGGCTCCCAGGAGGGGAGGTGTGGATAGTTACCTGTGCTTGTACACAGGCTTCTTGGTTTCTGCAGCTACAGCATTAGCGTTTCATGCTATTCTCTGGTGTCCGCACTGATTGCTGTAGTTTGTACCCATCTCTGGAGCTCGTTTAGGCAGTGCTCTGAATTCCCTCTCCTTGCTCACCACAAAACAATAGTCTCTTGCCTCTTAGGCAGTTCCAGACTTTTTCCTGGACTCCCTCCTGTCTAGCTGTGGGGCACTAGCCCCCTTCAGTCTGTGTTCACACAGCCAAACCCAGTCCTCTCCTTGGGATCTGACCTCCGAAGCTGGAGCCTCAGCTCCCAGCCCCGACCCACCTTGGCAGGTGAGCAGACAAGCCTCTCAGGCTGGTGAGTCCTGGTCAACACTGATCCTCTATGTGGCAATCTCTCCACTTTGCTCTTTGCACCACTATTGCTGTGCTCTCCTCCATGTCTCCGAAGCTTACCCATCGCCACTCCCCAGTATCCACCAGTGATGGGGTTTCCTAGTGTGTGGAAACTTTTCCTCCTTCCCAGCTCCCTCCCAGAGGTGCAGGTCCTATCCCTATTCTTTTGTCTCTGTTTTTTCTTTTTCTTTTGCCCTACCCTGGTACATGGGGAGTTTCTTGCCTTTGGGAAATCTTAGGCTTTCTGCCAGCATTCAGCAGGTGTTCTGTAGGAGTTGGTCCCCATATAGATGTATTTTTGATGTATTTGTGGGGAGGAAGGTGATCTCCACATCTTCCTCCTCTGCCATCTTGAAGGTCTCCCCATCTCATTTTCTTGATCACCATTACCAGAAGTTTGTCAATTGTATTAGTCTTTTTAATGAATTCATTGTTAGTTTTATGATTTTTCTTTGTTGTGTCTTTATTTTTATGTTACTAGTTTCTTTATAAAAAATGTTTCCTTTCTTTAGTTTCCTTATGTTTATTCTAAAGGTTTGTTTTTCTAATATGTGTAATGTATTATTGATATTTAGCTCTTTTATTTTGTAATATAATCATTTAGAATTATTTTTCTTAAATTATCAATTACTTGTCTTACAAGATTTTTTTGTAGTTTTTTCATAGCTTTTTCTAAGTAATTTAAATATCCACTATGCTTTCTACCTGGAATTTTTCATTATTTAGAATTTTATTTTAATATTTATAGATAATCCTGTATATTTTCCTGTCTTGATTTTAGTTTTCTTTCATTACTGATTTTTAACTAATTTTATTGCCATCAAAGAATATGTCAGATATTTTGATGTATGCTGAGATATGTTTTAAGGCATATTTTAGTATCAGCTTTAATAAACGTTTCAAATAAATTGGAAAGAAACCTGTGTTCTTCACTTTCTGAGTTCATTGTGGTTTGTATGTCTATTTAGTCAGTCCAGTTTTGAACAGTTTTGTTCAAATAGCATTTATTATTATTGCCTATTTTTTCTCCTTTTTCTATGATTGTTAACATGCTAACTCTTAAATTGTGACGGTAGATTTATTAATATCCTTCACAGCTTTTTAAATTTTTATTTTGTATATTTAAAAAATATAAAAGTCGTAGCATACAAATTTAGAAATATTATATCACCCTGGCAAACTGAAATCTGTATGTAGTGGCACACTTTACAACATATTTTTTTATATTAGTATAGCCAAATCAGCTGCATTTTGGTTAATATTTTCATGATGTATCTTTTTCAATCTTCCTCTTCTTTTCTGGGTGTTTATATCTTAAATAGGACTTATTGTAGAAAATGTATAATTGTACTTTTCATATAAACAAGCAATCTTTTATTTTAACCTGAGTGTATAGTCCATTTATATTTATTGTAATAAATTATATATTTGGATTTATTTTACTTTGTAATACTTTCAACTTTCTATTTCTTTTTCCTGTTTTCTTGACATTTTTATTGACTTATTTTTTCTTTTGTGGTTTTTACACTCTATTTCTGCTTACACCAGGGAAAAATTAAAGTCTGTATAGAGTAACAAAGGCAAACGTTTATACATTAAAATAAAATCTATGGTCACAGTGAATTAGTAGAGCACTTGCTGATAGTTTCAATGGTGGCTTACACCTATGGATTTCTGTTCCTACTTTATTTTAGTGTTCTGAGGATTTTTACTCAGGAATACTCCCACAAGTCAATAAGAAAAAGCTAAACACCATTAAAGAGGTCAAAAACAAACACTTTGCAGAGGAAAATATAGGCATATCTATTAGGCAAATGAAAAAGTGCTCAGCATTATTAGTCATCAGAATGTAACCACCATGAGACACATTTACACTCTCATCAGAATGGTCAAAATTTTTTAAATGACTAAAACACCAAATATTGGTGAGAATGCAGAGCAACTAGAACTTGTACTCATTGTAGAAAACATTCTGACAGCTTATCATAAAATTAAATTTACACGTTTCTACCCACTAGCCCAGTAATTTACCCCCCCCATATATACTCAAAATAAATGAAAATACATGTTCACAAAAATTCTTATATAAAAATGTTTTAGCAACTTTATTCACAATAGTAAAAACCTGGAAATAACCCAGGTGTCCATCAACAGGAGAATGAGTAAACAAAAGGTTATTTATTCACTTAATGAAATATTATTTAACAATGAAAAGGAACATATTACTAATAAACGGGAAAATGAATGAATTTCAAAAACATACCTAGTGTTAAAAAACCTCACAGATATTAATACACACTGTATGTCTCTACATGTGGACCTCTAGATTAGGTATAAGTAATTTATGATGGAAAAAATTCAGGATAATGATTGCCACTGGAGGATGGGAACAGGCTTTCACTGGGAAGGGATATAAGGGGGTTTTCTGGGATGATTGCACTGTTTTATATTTTGATACAGGTTTATATATATGGATGTATGTTTTTGTCAAAACTCAATAAAAGTTAATTTAAGATTTGTGCATTTCTTTGTATACAAAGAAGAAAAAAAAATGGCAGAAATAAGTTGAACTCTGGTTCATGACATGTGCTGGAATATCAAAACAAAAAGAGATTCTACCCATACTTTGCTTTGAGTCCCATCAAATAAATGAAATGAATACATGAATGGATGAATGGATGGATGGATGGTGTAGTATAATGAAATGTTTGTGATGTAGTCTGAGTGATGAACACATAGATGTGTAATTCTTTCACCTTTGCTTTATGGGAGGCATGGGAGAATTGGGGGGGTGGCGAGTTCCTAGAGCTTCCTCCTCTACTTATACCTTCCTTTTTTCTTTTAATATATTGTCCTTCTATAACAGAGTTCGTATTTTCTTTGCCTCAGCTAATTATTAAAAAATTAAAAAAACAGAAATGGAAAATCCACTCAGATCATTAACAAAAAAATCTATCATTATATCTGAATCTGGGGATAGAATTTGTATAATCACTATAAAAGATCTAAGAATCAAACCTTGGATCTACCCTTTTATAATTGTATGATTAGACCCCTTTGTGCTTAAATTTCTTCACATGAAAAAGAGGGATGGGATTAAAGCAGGATCTATGTAACAAGGTGTATTTTGCTTTTTGTTTGTTTGTTGTTTTGAGACAGAATCACATGAGATCATCCATATAAAGCAATTAACATCATGATGGGCACATACTAAATGTTTAATAACTGTTTGCCTTTACCTTTGTAACTTATTTCAGGGTCCCTAGTATAACTTGCCTGTGAAGTCTAAATGTTGTTCTTCAAATAATCTATTTAATTATGTATTATAAAGAGACAAAGAGAATTATGTTTGCCATCTTCCAAAATATAAGCAGAGACGAGTTTTAGAAAAAGACACAATCGGTTGCAAACTTCCTCCTTGCTTGCTTCCCACACTTCCCTCCTGCCCCTCCAGCCACTACTGAGTATATCTCATCACCAGGCTCACATATGTGAGAATGATAAAAAGGTCTGTGCTGGGAACAATATAGTGGGTAATAAATCAAGGAGGGAGGTTACTAAGCAGGATGGGAGGAGGGGAGATGGCATTGTGAATAATCAATGCAACAGACTCTGTAAGAACATGGCACAACATCTTACTTAACATGCTTAATAAAGCTGGAGAGGGGAAATCAGTGATAATACGGAAACAGGCTGTCAGATTGCTGGAGAGCCCTTTGCCCACATAACCGGAGCAGGGAGAGGAAGAGAGTGGCTTCCACTGCACTGGACCCAGCTCTGAGCACCCACACCACATGGTGCTCATTGCCTGGGATATTACACGTTCTTCCTCCTGACTATGCCAGCAGTTTCAGGAATAAAGAGAGAAGAAAAAAAGATTACTTGAGAGGTTTCCAATTGTGGTTAAATCCAGGAACACATAGCAATATTGCTGCAGAACAAAAGGACCCCCTCCCCACTTGGAGTAGCAAGATGAAAAGAAAATTCAAAGGGTACTTAGATGCTTGAACTGAGAGATGACTGACTCTTGCTCCAGAAAGATACTGCAAGGAATTCCTGAAATAATCTAATCTAGCCTTCTTGATTACAAGAGGGAGGAAATAAAAGTTCATGGAGAATCAGGGCACAAAGTCACATAGATAATTGGTGTCAGAGTATAGAATAGGGCCTTCGTATCCAGCGTAAGATATTAAATTGTATAAAATACCTTGCACTCAGGAGTTACTCCACAAACAGGGGATCACTTTCTTTTTCCTTTAGTCCGGAATTTGTTCACTTCCCTTTTCTGAATCCAGAGTTTAAAAAGAGAAGGAAACATGAGTACTGAACTTGGTGTCTAAAGACATTAGTTAGAAAGATGATTCTTTTACAGACTGGTATCATTTAGGGCAAATTACTGATTTGGGAACTCAGTGTCCTCATTTCTAAGTTGAGAAATTAGTTCTGTAGGATTACAAGTCCTTTTACAGGTCTAACATTCATAATTTGAATGATTCTCATTTTAAAATCGAATATGACCTGTCTGTATAATAAAACAGGGGGAAAAAAACAAAAGGAAAAAAAATGCTACAACATTATAAGTGCTTGTCCCTTGGTAGCTTTGGAATAAATGTGTTATTGTTAAATTCAGTGGTACCATCTTAACAAGGCAAACAGAAACATAATGTATGCTAATTGAACTATTAAAGTAATAATTACCTTTGATGTAAAATGCAGAGTCCTCAGCAGTGAGCTCAGATTGTATAAGTGGAAGGAGTTATCAGAGGCCAAATCAGATTAGAAGGGAGCCATTCCAATCACATCTTGGTGGTGTTGAATATGCACCGGGCATGGAGTGCCTTCAGTATACGTAACGATATCCTACTCCAACGCTGCAGAAGAATGGGAGGAACATGACAACTCACTGTTGTGAGTAACTTGTGTCTTGGAAGAAAGGTAGACTCTCTTTTAATCAACACCCTAGCCTGGGGAGAAGGGTGATAGGTGGAGAAAAATGTTGAGATTCTGTCCAGGAGATGCTCTTACCACATTCACAAGGTAAGATGATCTTACTATCTTCAGTACCTGATTTAGTAGATCAAGCTTTTCTCTAGGAAGCTTTTCTGCCCCAACATTTGTACCAGCTACCCTAGTTGGGGACATGAAATTTACCTTCCGTGATTAAGGATGCTGAGGACAGGATACGGACAGTTCCCATATGCTGGCTCAGCACAAAGAACAGTGAGGTACTTCTCAGGCCAGCAAAGTCACCTGGGGAGAATGGACACTGCCTCAGCCCCTTTGGTGTCTGCTGGGCAAGTATAACATCAGGTATTATGCCTTCTCTCCAATGCTGAGCAATGTTAAGAAGTCAGAGTAAGACAGCAGTAGACTGAGCTATGGGACAACAGGCCAGCTATGTCCCAGAGAAATAGTAGCTGGGATGGATCTGTACTGTCTCCTCTGGCTCACCCCTTTTGCATGTATATTATCCCCATTTCCCACCCCTACAATGAGCATCTCCTGAACATTATCTATGATGTGTTTATTTGTTTTGTTTGTTTGTTTGTGTTTCTCTTGATTCCCCTGATTCAAACCTAACAAGTGATCAGGATGAAAAATGATGCTTAGGAGATGATTGCTGATTGAGGACTTGATTGTTTGACTCGTTTGGAATAACTTGTTCAATTCTAGCTTACCACAGATTCTCACACAAACTTAAGACAGAAACCATTTTATTATCTATCCAAAGATATGTGAGAATTTTGTTAGAGCTCCCTGTCAGAATATTTTCAATGAGTATTTTATTATACAACAAATTTTCTTTGGAGACCCCCTTCCTCCTGCTTACAGCTCTCACTTGGCTTCTAATTTCAGCACAAGCTGTGTCTCCACAAGCGATTTTATTCCCCATCTCTCTCTAGCCCCCTCCCCAACCAAATCATATCCATATTTTTTCCAGAATGCAAAATATAGAAACAAGCATCTGTTTGGACAAAATCAGTTTTCACTTGTGAAAACTGGATGCTTTGTAAAATCACAGGCAACAAGAAAAATGTCAGAGGATGGAACCAAATGTTGGAGGGATAATAAAACTTTCAGTCTGCAGTTGGATGAGCTGAGGAAGAGGTCTGCTAAAAATTAAATAGTCAAGACATATACTGAATTCATTTGGTCACTGAGTTTCAATACCCCACCCTGAATCCCCTGAGGCTTGATTTCTCACAGTAAAAATAGGACTAAGCGACTCCTGTCTCTACTCTGTGTTATGAGCAGACATGCAGGATCAACCATGCAACAAAGGATGTCTGTTTCCTTGTTTTCACATAGTGGTATTTGAAAAGCTATTTCCCCTTTAATAAGAAAAGTCCAGACTCTCACTGCCAAATAATAATGCTTTGAAAAATTCTCAATTTGTTTAACTCTAATTATGTCTCTAATCCATAGAAAGAATGTTGTATCAACAGTTGGCTCTTTTTTTCCCAGGTCTTTCCATCTTTATAATTTATTTGCATGAATGTCTTGGGCAATTAAGTCTTGGAGGACCTAGAATTCATCTTTGGCATGAGGTTTGAATTATCTTATCTGTTATTAATTAAAAGGATGTGAGGTAAAAATCCTGGTGCATGACAATTGAGTTCAACAAACTTTTATTGGTTACCAACTTCTTATGTACTAGACCCCAGATAAAATGAAAAAGACACTGACCTCACAGATCATCTGTAGTCTTGAAGGACAGGCAGGAAATTTCACATACTGCAATAACTGGTTAAAAGGAATGATGTACAAGGAGCAGTTGGAACAAAAGCATAGACTTTGCAGGTTCCAAAGGCTTTCTAAGGTCTTTGCGGTACATCCTCTTACCACCCAGGGGGCCTAACCCAGAATCCCCAGATAGTAGGATTTCAATACATGTTGAACAAACAGTCAATTTTTCAAGAGTTTAGGCACTTTTTGTCAAAGCTGATAATTATTTTACAAACTTTTTGAATTCACAAAATTAGATTCTATGTCTTAAGAAATGGTTTTGAAATGTCTCAACAATTTTTCAGCTTTCTTTGTAAAAGTAGTTTTAGGAATAAAACATGTTATAATCTGCCATGTATTCCATTGCTTCCATCACTCCCAAAGCAGAAAGTGAATGAGAAATTATACAGCGATTACTTTATAGTTTGTATTTTGAGTGTTATTAGTGTTATATCTCAATGTTTACCAGTATAAACACAATGCCTCCTCCTTACTAACTGCTTTTCTTCAATTCAAGTCAACATAATTCTCTCTATTATGAGCTCCAGCCTGTACTTTGAAAGAACAGAGATATAAATGATGTTCTTTGACCTTAAGGAGTTCACAGTTTAACAGTGTTTTAAAATGTACAGAGTTATATGGTTCACACAGGCATAACAGATAACATTATGGAAACATACCTAATCAAACATGTAAGTGGAAGGTTATGGAATTTATGTATAACTGCTGCATAAATTGAAGAAGCTTTCCTGGAAGAGGTGCAATTTGGACTGAGCTTTGAAACTCATTAGAGTTGATATGAGAAAGAGAATTAAGGTGTGAATAGCATCAGAAAACAAAGACAGGAATGCAAATAAGCATGATATTATAAGGTCAGGAGGACAGGTTGGAATTAAAGTAGTATTCTTTGAAAAAGTGCCTCTTAATTGTGCAGGATAAAGACAAAAATTCAAATACCTTCAGAATCTGGATCCGTCCTGCCTTTCCTGTTTTATTTCTGCATGTTCCTCAACGACTAAGTCAGCATTGGACTTTCCAATCTCTATGGATTTTTCTTACTTTCCCCTTCTCTTCAAATGAGAGACTAATCTCTACTTTTTATTTCATTCCTACCAATCAATAATAATTCACCTGTGACAACACTTACATGAAGATTTCTTTTCCTCCTCTGAGCACAGTTATCATTTATTGCATATATATTGATTTTTCTTGTTACATACATTACTCTGATATGTTATTTTCTTCAGAACTACTCCAAATTGGAATTGTAAACATCCTGAGGCCAGTGAAATTCTTTTAACACTTCCCATATTTGCCTGTATATTCCTATACATTATTAGTGTTTAATAAAATCATGATAATTAATTAGTAGGCAAAGGGACATATGGAAAGTAGATATCCTTTCCAGCACCTCTGAAATCTTACCATGTAATTTCTTTTCTGACCTTGTTTCAAGTCCCACGTTGGTTTCTAGTCCTGGTTCTACCATTATTTCACAATAGAACTTCCAACAATTGCTTATGCTTTGGGGTCTCCAGAATATTTTCAAATAGTTAATACGAGTCACCTTGCTCAAGATATTGAAAGGAAGAAGACTTGAAAAAAAGATGTGTTGTAAGTACTGACCTATTTTTTCAGATTTTCTCTTTCAAATGTCCAAAGCCAACACTGTGGGCAAAATGGTACAGGTTCTTTTGATGCAAATACAAGCAGACAAGGGGACTGAGAAAATGGACCTCGGTAAGGGAGGAAGCAATGACAAGAAGAAGACTATTTTATCACACGAAACATTAAGTGACTAAATTTTTTTTTTCTTGGCAGCTGGATCTTGATGCAACTGAGTAATGCTGAAGGCTACTTAAAATAATTCATCTTCCAGAACAGATGTGATCTTCCAGAGCAGATGTCAATTTTTAGTTTCTTATGGACAGACTTTGGATATGACCCATCCCATAGAACTCTAATTCCTTCTCATTATTATAAAGCTTTTGTAATTGTATTCTTAGAGACCCAGAATGAGAATCCTCACAACTGTAGAAGTGGATGTGTGGCTAGACCCATGAAATAACTAAGTTCAACCAAGGAAATAAAGTTTGCAGCCCACGACTAGTAGTCAGAACTTTTATTTTATGCTTGTGGCTGATTGTGGACACCAGTGCCCCATGCCAAGACAGCATTTAAATACCAAGGGATGAGATACATCACTACACAGGCATGATGCCTGGCACCCACGCTATCTCCAGATGGCTTGATGTACAGAAATAGCCTTTGAGATCAAACTCAGTGTGGAGAAGTCCAAACTCGTGATCTGTCCCTCGGGACTTCTCTGTAGTAAAGGGTACCCTCTGCTGCTTAGAGGCAGAGCTCAGAGTCTGTTAGGGTGCAATTGAATATCAGAATTTATCCTCCTCACCAAATATTGATTGAGGCCCTACCGTCTGCAGGACACGGTACTAAGCATTTAGAATGCAGAGGAATATGGCATGATCACTGCCCTCAAGAGCTTCCAGTGTAATAGGGAGTAAAGGCATATAGAGTAATTCCCCCTTATCCAAGGGGACTATGTTTCAAGAACCCCAATGGGTGCCTGAAACCACAGATAGTACCTAACCCTACATATACTACTATTTTCCTGTATACCTATGATAAAAATTTAATTTGTAAATTAGGCACTGTAAGATATTAATAATAATAACTAATAATAAAATAGAACTATTTTAACAATATATTGTAATAAAAGTTATGTGAATGTAGTCTCACTCTCTCTTTCTCCCCAAATATCTCATTATACAGATTAAATGTCTTTTCCATTCTAACTAAGCACTTATCACACACTGTGGCCACTTTTGCAGTTTGAGATCCACAGCAAAACTAACGTCAATTTCCTTTTTCTTCTTTACAATTTCACGGATAGAAGATTCATTCTTACCATAGATCTTAGCAACCTCAGCCTATGATTTTTATCTTTCCATGTTAATTCGGAAACTTCCGCCTTTTCACTTGGAGTACTTTGAGGCTTCTCTTTGGCAGATCCGAAGTGCCAGCATCACTACTTTTGCACTTTGGGACCATTATAAGTAAAATAAGGATTACTTGGACACAAGCACCGCAGTACCATGACAGCTGATCTGACCGAGAGGGCTACTAAGTGACCAACAGAAGGATATGCTAGACACTGGATGATTCATCTCCAGGATAGGACAGAGTGGGACTGTGTGAGATTTCATCACACTACACAGAACAGTGTGCAATTTAAAACTTATGAATTGATTATTTTTGGAGTTTTTTATTTAATATTTTCAGACCACAGTTGACCACAGGTAAATGAAACCACGGACAGCAAAGCCACAAATAAAGGAGGAGTACTGTGCAAGTAAACATAAACATTTACATGAGTTTACATAATAATGTCATGTAATTTATTTGTAGGAAGATGATGTAGAATTTCATAGCAGGGAGCTACATGTTGAATTCTGCAGCCAAACACCCCAAAGACAAATAAACATCATAGATATTAACACCAGAAGTTATCTTCTAAAGCAGTGCTGTCCAAGAAAACTTTCTGTGGTGGTGAAAATGTTCTGTCTGCACTGTTCAACATGGTAGCCATTAGCCACAGGTGGATATGAGTACTTGAAATGGGCTAGTTTGACTGATAAAGTAAATTTTAAATTATATTTAATATGAATACAATTTAACTTACTTTTAATAGCTACATGAGGCTAGTGACTTTCACATTGTTCAAGGCAGTTCTTGAATATCTATGACTCATTTTGCACATGAAAACATAGGCAGAGATGTTGCATTGACTATGCTCAAGGGATAAATTATTTAGAAGCCGTTCTAATTCCTAGTCAAGGAGGATGCCAACACTCATCAGGAAGAATAGCACTATTCTCATTACATTGGATAGATGCAATCACTCTCAAATGAACTTTGTGTTGCCGTCATAAAAAACTGAGTGTCTCTGAATGCATAAAGAAGATGTGGTATATATAGATATATGTTACTGAGACATAAAAAGGAATGAAATAATGGCATTTGCAGCAACATGGATGGATTATCATACTAAGTGAATTAAGTCAGACAGAGAAAGACAAATATCATATGACATCACTAATATGTGAAATCTAAGAAAATGATACAAATGAATTTATTTATGAAACAGAAAGAAACTCAGACATAAAAGAAAAATGTATGGTTACCAAAGGGGAAAGGTGAGGCAGAGGGTTAAATTAGGAGTTTGGCATTAACATATACACACTACTGTATATAAAATACTGTATATAACATATACACCTACTATATAACAGAGGGAACTATACTCAATATCTTATAATAACTTATAATGGAGAAGAATCTGAAAAAGAATAGATTTATATATATGTAGAACTGAATCACTTTGCTGTACACCTGAAACTAATACAACATTATAAATCAACTACACTTCAATTACAAAATAAAGAAAAATAAATTTAAAAAACAAACAAACAAACAAACAAAAACTGAGGGTCTCTAGACTGTGTGCTCCATGAGGGCAGGAGCTTCATCTGTCTTGTTCACTCTCATAATCCCAGCATTTAAAAGAGTAAATGATGTATAGTAAGTGAATGGAAAATATGTAAATGAATTAGTAAATGAATGGGCAAAACACTCTATGTATTGTTGTAAATATCTTGACTGGATGGACTGAGCTAGCATTTGTGGTAAAAATTCTGTTATCTAGATGAGGAGACCTGCCTATCTGCAGGATGGGCATGAATTAGGCTGCTTCCAGCATGGGGCCTTGCACATTTCACATGCTCCATCAATACTTATTGGATAAACATGTTGTATTTATTTCAGTAATTGCTTCTCCCAGTTAACTATTTGTAACAGGGATTTTGTCCACTTATTTTTTTTTCTTATCCCAAGGAATTCCTAATACTGGAACCAGCACATACAAGACTCTCCAAACTTTGTTGATTGGGTTATATGGAAAGGCATAAAGACATTTTTGAGCAGTCACTACTCTATTAGAGGGAACGAGGTAGAAAGGACTAGAAATTCTTTGCTTTTTTTCCATGTCTTTATTCTCCATGGATATTCAGCAGAGGTAGCTTTACAATATAAGGAACATAAATATCCACCTTGCACAGTGAGAATTTGGGGAGATAAGCTGTGGGAAGTCCCCATTTCTATTTTCGTAAATTGTAAAAATCTATTTCTGACAAACCCATCCTCCTGTCTTTCTATCACTTTTCTGTTGGCTTAATAACTTCTCACATACATCTTTTATAAAGATGAGTCAAAATATATTTCTGTGAAAATCAAGAATAAGAAAAGAAAAGCTTTCTGCTTCCCAGTGATATGAGCACACACTGATACACTTGATCTTTCCCAGTGGAACGGGCACGGAAATTAACCCACATACTGGCACATGAACTTCTTGTTTCTGCCAAATGTGTCAGCTGAGATGAGGTTGCTAATTTATTTATGGGGGCATATGTCAATGTCACTCTGAGAAAATGGTTCCAGGACACATTAAAAAAAAAAAAAAACCTACTGCTGTCAGGGCTGACCTTATGTGTGGGTGGAATAGCCACCTGCTTGCTCACTTCTTGGTAGATTAGGAGATCCAGAGGGCTCTGCCTCATCTCAGTCTTTGCTCAGAGTCTTTCTAAGTAAAATTCCCCCGGCTTCCATCTGAGTAAAGTCAGTGCCCCTATGAAAGAAATGTGCCACATATGCTCCCATAGACACTCTCCACTAAATGTAATCAAAGAGCAGGTTTTGATAGGGTTTGGAAAGAAGTATAAGAGTAAGTGGGTAATACGTAATGCTAGGCCATAAGTGGAGGGAGGGGGCATAAAATAATGAAGTTGGAGGTCATAAAACATCACTGTCTCTTGAGATTTCTGTAGACACATAATGAAGTGTAAGCAATGCAAAAGGTGCACCTATTCATGTCTTAAACCCAGTCCTGTCTGCAACAACCAATATAAAAGTTAGCTCCTTTGCAGCACTAACCACAGTCAAACAATTTCCACATCTCTGCTTTATGCTCCAGAAGAGGCATCATTTTCCTGCGGGTATCTGAGATCCTTCTAACTTTTTTTAATGTCTAGGATCCGAAGCTGCTCATACTCAGCAGGCAACAAAAGAAGTGCCTGTCCTAGGATCTTTGCTTGCCTTCATGTCTCTCTTTCAATAAAACCATTGTCCCTGCCTTTGTGATCACTGAGTCTCTGGATCCTGACTGTTTGGGCTTTTGATATCTATCTGCCTGCTGACTTCCCTGGAAAGTAGCCTCTGACCTGTCAACTTCCTGTATCTTCCAACCCACACTTGTGTGATTGAGCCCTCAGCCCTGTCTCCTCCTGGTCTGCCTGAGACCATTGCTGTCCTCTCCTCAGCACAGCACCCAGGGTCCTTCCTTAAAACACAAAGGGGCATCAAAGCTTTGCTACAAGGCTGAGACAACTCTTAAGACTGCTATTTTTACTGAGTGTCTGGTGGCAGTAGTCCTTGCAGGAAAGGAGGTAGAAATCAAGTCGATATTAGAAACAGTGGCAGAGAGACAGAATCTAGTCTTGGCTGTTGTCAGCTGCATGACCTTGGGTGATAGGCTTAAACTCTAAGAGCTTCAGTTTCCCAGTCTATAAATGGGTGATACCAATATCCACATTGATGGCTCTTGGGAGAATTAAATGTTTGAAAGTGCCCAGGGCAAGTCTTGGTACATAGTACATAATCAATATGCAGGGGATTCTTTTCTTCCCTCCTTAAAATAACTAAGCATGAGCTCAAGGTGAAAGTTGAGATTAGCTAATATTAATTTAATCCTTTGTATAAATCAATTTTTATACTTCAGTTCTGAAGGCATTGCCCTTCTATGTCAGAGGATCCACTTACACAACTTGGGCAGAGGATCCATAAAGTTCTTTGATGTTTGGCAACCCAAACATTAGATTCCCAGAATTTTTCTCCCTGAATTCATTGGTACATTCTTTAGTTCACAACTGGCAACGCAACATCAGAGAAGAAGAGAAATATGAGTAAAGGGAGACAAAGCAGTCATGAAAAAGACAAGATATAGGGAATATGTGTCAAAGGCCTTGGAGATAAGGGAGGAAAATATATAAGAAGCCAGGGAGTAGTGGAAAGAGAGAAGAAGTCATGCATTAGGAAGGAAAGCAGAATGGGAAAAATGTGGAAAAATCAGAGAAGTTAGGGGACCCTAATTTGATTGGGGAGGTTCCCAGATACAGGTCATTTAACTTTGAGATCTCTCTTTATAAGTAAGTTTTCCAATGGAAATGACAATTGAAAATAAGAATCTGAGAATCCAGATCAAGTCTCACTTCTTTTAGGAATTCATTTTTCTCTTTCCATTCGTGGTCATTTTGTCTTTCTTCAACCTTCAGCTTCCAAGCCAACACTAGAGCCTAGACATGTATTGCATTAGGTTTCACATGTTTTATCTATTTTACCTGTGTAGATATAAAACTATCCAAGGTCAAAGATCAGGGACTACATGATCATTGTACACTTCAAATGACCTAGACCACTGCTGTCAATATAGTCATGCTTAATAAAGAAGTCAGAATATTGACTTTTCACCCAAGCATCCATTTATCCTCTGGGAGATTTGGTGAGTGATCTCAGCAACTGTTCAAAGAGGCTGGTCTGCATAGGGTAGCTTTGCGTAGATGAACAGCTTTCTCTAGGACTGGAGAAGCCACACAAAATGGAAAGGAGGCTGTATGTAAATAGGATGAGAACTGTCTAACTAGTCATCAATGAATAGTTTAAAAGGAGACTAGCCTTAGCAGCCCATTTTCCTCCCCCACAATCCTTACAACTGAGTTTGTGTCTGTGCAGATGTGCTGTTGTTGTTTGTTTTGTTTTTAAAAATTTTACTCAGAAGCCTGTCTCCTGGAGAAGATAATCAACCAGGAAAAAAAAAAATACATAGTTAGTATCCTTTACAAGTAAAGTACTCAGGAGATTACAAAATCTCTGGGTGTGTTAATTTCTGCTTTATAACAAAGTGAATCAGCTATACATATACATATATCCCCATATCTCTTCCCTCTTGCATCTCCCTCCCTCCCACCCTCCTTACCCCAACCCTCTAGGTGGTCACAAAGCACTGAGCTGATCCCCCTGTGCTAAACAGCTGCATCCCACTAGCTGTCGGTTTTACATTTGGTATGGTATATATGTCCACTGTAAAGCAATTACACTCCAATAAAGATGTTATAAATAAATTAAGGCAGAGAAGGAAGGTTTGCATTACAAACAAATGTAATTGGAGTTGGAGGCAGAAGTTAGTCTTGGCTAAATATTATTCAGTCCTAAGGCTATCACTAGAAGCAAGCAAAATTCGTTGCTGTGAAAAAAAAAAAAAAAGTGTCCGGGGCTTCCTAGTCAGTCCAGTGGTTAAGACTACACACTTTGGAGGAGCTTCCAGATGGCGGAAGAGTAAGAAGTGGAGATCACCTTCCTCCCCAAAAATACATCAGAAATACATCTACATGTGGAACAACTCCTACAGAATACCTACTGAACTCTGGCAGAAGAATTCAGAGCTCCTAAAAGGCAAGAAACTCACTACATACCTGGGTAGGATAAAAGAAAAAAGAGGGGCTTCCCTGGTGGCGCAGTGGTTGAGAGTCTGCCTGCCGATGCAAGGGATGCGGGTTCGTGCCCCAGTCCAGGAAGATCTCACATGCCGCGGAGCGGCTGGGCCCATGAGCCATGGCCACTGAGCCTGCGTGTCCAGAGCCTGTGCTCCATAACGGGAGAAGCCACAACAGTGAGAGGCCCATGTACTGCAAAAAACAAAAAACAAAAAACAAAAAACAAAAAAACAAACAAAAAAAAACCAAAAAAAAACAAAAAGAAAAAAGAAAAAACAGGGACAAAAGAATAGGGATGGGACAAGCACCAGTGGAAGGGAGCTGTGAAGGAGGAAAAGTTTCCACACACTAGGAAGCCCCTTCGTGGATGGAAACTGTGGGTGGTGGAGAGGGGAAGCTTTGGAGCCATGGAGAAGAGCACAGCAAAAGGGATGCAGAGGGCAAAGCAGAGAGATTCCCTCATTGAGGATTGGTGCTGACCAGCACTCACCAGCCCGAAAGACTTGCCTGCTCACCCCGGGGCAGGTGGGGGCTGGGAGCAGAGGTTCCAGCTTCGGTCGGATCCCAGGGAGAGGACTGGAGTTGGCGGTGTGAACACAGCCTGAAAGGGGCTAGTGCACCACAGCTAGCAGGGAGGGAATCCAGGAAAATGTCTGGAACTGCTGAAGAGTCAAGAGACTTTTTCTTGCCTCTTTGTTTCATAGTGCATGAGGAAAGGGGATTCAGAGCACCACCTAAACAAGCTACACAGACCTGTACAAGCCAAGGCTATCAGTGCAGACCACAAGGACGGGCATGAGATGCTAAGGTTGCTGCTGCAGCAACCAAGAAACCTGTGTGCAAGCACAGGTCACTATCCACACCTTCCCTCCTGGGAGCCTGTGCAATCTGCCACTGCCAGGGTCCCGTCATCCAGGGACAACTTTTCCAAGAGAACACGCAGTGTGCCTCAGGCTGTTGCAACATTAAGCTGGCCTCTGCCGCCACAAGCTCACCCCACATACTGTACCCATCCCTCCCCCCAGCCTGAGTGAACCAGAGACCCCGAATCAGCTGCTCCTTTAACCCCATCCTGTCTGGGTGGGGAACAGATGTCCTCAGGTGACCTACATGCAGGGGCAGGGCCAAATCAAAAACTGAAACTCAGGAGCTCTGCGAACAAAGAAGAGAAAGTTAAATTTCTCCCAGCAGCCTCAGAAGCAGCAGATTAAATCTCCACAACCAATTTCATCATCCCAAACTGAGGCGGTAACATTGGGAGCACAATATATATATATATATTTTCTTTTTCTCTTTTACTCAGTGTGTATGTGTCTGCTTCTGTGTGTGATTTTGTCTGTATATCTTTGCTTTTATCATTTGTCCTAGGGTTTTGTCTGTTCGTGTTTTTCTTCCTTTTAGTATAGTTTTTAGTGCTTGTTATAATTGGTGGACTTGTTTTTCACTTTGGTTGCTCTCTTCTTTCTTTAATTCTTAGTTTTAATTACTTTTTAAATATTTTATTCTTAATAATTATTTTTTATTTTTTATTTTAATAACTTTATTTTATTTTCTCTTTCTTTCTTTCTTTTTTTCTCCTTTTTATTCTGAGCCATGTGGGTGACAGAGTCTTGATGCTCTGGCCGGACATCAGGCCTGTGCCTCTGAGGTGGGAGTGCCAAGTTCAGGACATTGGTTCACCAGAGACCTCCCAGCTCCATGTAATAACAAAGAGCAAAAATCTCCAATAGATTTCCATCTCAATACCAAGACCCATCTCCATGCAACAACCAGCAAGCTACAGTGCTGGACAAACTATGAAAAACAGCTAGCAATACAGGAAAACAACAATACCCATTAGCAGAGAGGCTGCCTGAAGTCATAATAAGTTCACAGACACCCCAGAACACACAACCGGATGCAGACCTGCTCACCAGAAAAAAAAAAAGATCCAGCCACAACCACCAGATCACAGGCACTAATGCACTCAACCAGGAAACCTACACAACCCACCGAGCCAAACTTAGCCACTGCGGGCAGACACCGAAAACAATGGGAACAACGAACCTGCAGCCAGCAAAAAGGAAACACCAAACACAGTAAGTTAAGCAAAATGAGAAGACAGAAAAACACAGCAGATGAAGGAGCAAGATAAAAACCCACCAGACAAACCAAATGAGGAGGAAATAGACAGTCTACATTAAAAAATAATTCAGAGTAATGATAGTAAAGATGATCCAAAACCTTGGAAATAGAACGGAGAAAATAAAAGAAATGTTTAACAAGGACCTAAAAGAAATAAAGAGCAAAGAAACAATGAAGAACAACACAATAAATGAAATTAAAAATTCTCTAGAAGGAATCAATAGCAGAAAAACTAAGGCAGAAGAATGAATAAGTGACCTAGAAGATAAAATAGTGGAAATAATTACTGCAGAGGTGAATAAAGAAAAAAGAATGAAAAGAATTGAGGGTAGTGTCAGAGACATCTGGGACAACATTAATCACAGCAACATTTGAACTATAAGGGTTCCAGAAGAAGAAGAGAGAAAGAAAGGGACTGAGAAAATATTTGAAGAGGTTATAGTTGAAAGCTTCCCTAATATGGGAAAGGAAATAGTCAATCAACTCCAGGAAACACAGAGATTCCTATACAGGATGAATCCAAGGAGAAACACACCCAGCCACATATTAATCAAACTATCAAAAATTATTTCTTTTTATTTTTTTAATTAAAAAGTTAAAAGAGGGCTTCCCTGGTGGTGCAGTGGTTGAGAGTCACCTGCCGATGCAGGGGACATGGGTTCGTGCAACAGTCCGTGAAGATCCCACATGTCACGGAGCGTCTGGACTCATGAACCATGGCCTGTAAGCCTGCGCGTCCGGAGTCTGTACTCCACAACAGAAGAGGCCACAACAGTGAGAGGGCCACATACTGCAAAAAAATAAATAAACAAATAAAAGAAAAAATATTAAAAGCAGCTACAGAAAAACAACAAATAACATACAAGGGAATCCCCATAAGTTTAACAGCTGACCTTTCAGCAGAAATTCTGCAAACCAGAAAGGAGTGACAAGACATACTTAAAGTGATGAAAGGGGAAAACCTGCAACCAAGATTACTCTACACAGCAAGGATCTCATTCAGATTCAAAGGAGAATTTAAAACCTTAACAGACAAGCAAAAGCTAAGAGAATTCAGCACCACCAAACCAGCTTTACAACAAATGCTAAAGGAATTCCTGTAGGCAGAAAATGCAAGAGAAGGAAAAGACCTACAAAAACAAACCCAAAACAATTAAGAAAATGGTAATAGGAACACACATATCAATAATTACCTTAAATGTAAATGGATTAAATGTTCCAACCAAAAGACATAGATTGACTGAATGGATACAAAAATAAGACCTGCACATATGTGGTCCACAGGAGACTCACTTCAAACCTAGGGACACATACAGACTGAAAGTGAGGGGATGGAAAAAGATATTCCATGCAAATGAAAATCAAAAGAAAGCTGGAGTAGCAATTCTCATATCAGACAAAATAGACTTTAAAACAAAGACTATTACAAGAGACAAATAAGGACACTACATAATGATCAAGGGATCAATCCAAGAAGAAGATATAACAGTTATAAATATTTATGCACCCAATATAGGAGCACCTCAATACATAAGGCATATGCTAGCAGACATAAAAGGGGAAATCGACAGTAATGCACTCATAGCAGAGGACTTTAACACCCCACTTTCACCTATGGACAGATCACCCAAAATGCAAATAAATAAGGAAACACAAGCTTTAAAAGATACATTAAACAAGATGGACTTAATTGATATTTATAGGACATTCTATCCAAAAACAACAGAACACACTTTCTTCTCAACTGCTAATGGAACATTCTCTAAGATAGATCTATCTTGGGTCACAAATCAAGCATTGGTAAATTTAAGAAAATTGAAATTGTATCAAGTATCTTTTCCGACCACAATGCTTTGAGACTAGATATCAATTACAGGAAAAACATCTGTAAAACATACAAACACATGCAGGCTAAACATTTCACTACTTAATAACCAGGAGATCACTGAAGAAATCAAAGAGGAAATCAAAAAAATAGCTAAAACCAAATGACAATGAAAACCTGATGACAAAAGACCTATGGGATGCAGCAGAAACAGTTCTAAGATGAAAGTTATAGCAATACAATGCTAACTTAAGAAACAAGAAACATCTCAAACAAACAACCTAAAGTTACACCTAAAGCAACTAGAAAAAGAAGAACAAAAAACCTCAAAGTAGGCAGAAGGAAAGAAATCATAAAGATCAGATCATAAATAAATGAAAAAGAAATGAAGGAAACAATAGCAAAGATTAAAAAAAAACTAAAAGCTGGTTCTTTGAGAAGATAAACAAAATTGATAAACCATTAGCCAGACTCATCAAGAAAAAGAGGGAGAAGACTCAAATCAATAGAATTAGAAATGAAAAAGGAGAAGTAACAACTGACACTGCAGAAATACAAACGATCATGAGATATTACTACAAGCAACTCTATGCCAGTAAAATGGAGAACCTGGAATAAATGGACTAACTCTTAGAAAAGCACAACCTTCAGAGACCGAACCAGGAAGAAACAGAAAATATAAACAGAACAATCACAAGCACGGAAATTGAAACTGTGATTTAAAATCTTCCAACAAGCAAAAGCCCAGGACCAGATGGTTTCACAGCCGAATTCTATTGTACATTTAGAGGAGAGCTAACACCTATCCTTCTCAAACTCTTCTAAAATATAGCAGAGGGAGGAATACTACCAAACTCCTTGTACAAGGCCACCATCACCCTGATACGAAAACCAGACAAAGATGTCACAAAGAAAGGAAACTACAGGCCAATATCACTGATGAACGTATATGCAAATATCCTCAACAAAATATTATCAGACAGAGTCCAACAGCACATTGAAAGTATCGTGCACCATGATCAAGTGGGGTTTATCCCAGGAATGCAAGTATTCTTCAATATATGCAAATCAATGTGATACAGCATAGTAACAAATTGAAGGAGAAAAACCATATAATCATATCAATAGATGCAGAAAAAGCTTTTGGCAAAATTCAACACCGATTTATGAAAAAAACCCTCCAGAAAGTAGGCATAGAGGGAACTTACCTCAACATAATAAAGGCCATATACAACAAACCCACAGCTAACATCGGCCTCAATGGTGAAAAATTGAAACCATTTCCACTAAGATCAGGAATAAGACAAGATTGTCCACTCTCACCCCTATTGTTCAACTTTATTGTGTAAGTTTTAGCCACCGCAATCACAGAAGAAAAGGAAATAAAAAGAATCCAAATTGGAAAAGAATTAAAGCTGTCATTATTTACAGATGATATGATACTATACATAGAGAATCCTAAAGATACTACCAGAAAGCTCATAGAGCTAATAAATGAATTTGGTAAAGTAGCAGCATACAAAATTAATGCACAAAAATCTCTTGCATTCCTATACACAATGATGAAAAATCTGAAATTTTCTTTAAGGAAAACTGCCATTTCTCACTGCAACAAAAAGAATAAAACACCTAGGAATAAACCTACCTAAGGAAACAAAACACCTGTATGCAGAAAACTATAAGACACTGATGAAAGAAATTAAGGACTGCAACAAAAAGAATAAAACACCTAGGAATAAACCTACCTAAGGAAACAAAACACCTGTATGCAGAAAACTATAAGACACTGATGAAAGAAATTAAGGAGGATACAAACATATGGAGAGATATACCGTGTTCTTGGATTGGAAGAATCAACATTGTGAAAATGACTGTACTACTCAAAGCAATCTGCAGATCAAATGCAATCCCTATCAAGCTATCACTGGCATTTTTCACAGAACTATAACAAAACATTTCACAATTTGTATGTAAACACAGAAGACCCTGAGTAGTCAAAGAAATCTTTAGAAAGAAAAACGGAGCTGGAGGATTCAGTCTCCCTGACTTCAGACTATACTACAAAACTACAGTAATCAAGACATTATGGTACTCGCACAAAACCAGAAATGTAGATCAATGGAACGGATAGAAAGCCCAGAGAAAAACCCATGCACATATCATCACCTTACATTTGATAAAGGAGGCAAGAATATACAATGGAGAAAATACTGTCTCTTCAATAAATGATGCTGTGAAAACTGGACAGCTACATGTAAAAGAATGAAATTAGAACACTTACTAACACTATATACAAAAATATACTCAAAATGGATTAAAGACCTAAATGTAAGGCCAGACACACTAAAACTCTTAGAGGAAACCTAAGCAGAACACTCTACGACATAAATCACAACAAGATCCTTTTTGAACCCCCTCCTAGAGAAATAGAAGTAAAAACTAACATAAACAAATGGGACCTAATGAAACTTAAAAGCTTTTGCACAACAAAGGAAACCATAAACAAGATGCAAAGACAACCCTTAAAATGGGAGAAAATATTTGCAAATGAAGCAACTGATAAAGGATTAATCTCCAAAATATATAAGCAGCTCATGCAGCCCAATATAAAGGAAAACAAATAACCCAATCCAATAATGGGCAGAAGACCCAAATAGATATTTCTCCAAAGAAGGTATACAGATTGCCAACAAACACATAAAAGGATGCTCAACATCATTAATCATTAGAGAAATTCAAATCCAAACTACAATGAGATATCACCTCACACCAGTCAGAATGGCCATCATCAAAAAATCTATAAACAATAAATGCTGGAGAGGGTGTGGAGAAAAGGAAACCCTCTTGCAGTGCTGGTGGGAATGTAAATTGATACAGCCACTATGGAGAACAGTATGGAGGTTCCTTAAGAAACTAAAAATAGAAGTACCATACGACCCAGAAATCCCACTACTGGGCATATACCCTGAGAAAACCATAATTCAAAAAGAGTCATGTACCACAATGTTCATTGCAGCTCTATTTACAATAGCCAGGACATAGAAGCAACCTAAGTGTCCATCAACATGTGAATGCATATAGAAGATGTGACACATATATACAATGCAATATTACTAAGCCACAAAAAGAAACGAAATTGAGTTATATGTAGTGCAGTGTATGGACTTAGTGTCTGTCATACAGAGTGAAGTAAGTCAGAAAGACAAAACAAATACTGTATGCTAACACATATATATGGAATCTACAAAAAAACAGGTCATCAAGAACCTAGGGCAGGACAGGAATAAAGATGCAGACCTACTAGAGTATGGACTTGAGGACATGGGGAGGGGGAAGGGTAAGTTGGGATGAAGTGAGAGAGTGGCATGTACATACATACACTACCAAATGTAAAACCTATAGCTAGTGGGATGCAGCCACATAGCACAGGGAGTTCAGCTCAGTGATTTTGAACACCTAGAGGGGTGGGATAGCGAGGGTGGGAGGGAGAGAGATGCAAGAGGGAAGAGATATAGAGATATATGTGTGTGTGTGTGTGTATATATATATATATATATATATATATATATATATATATAGCTGATTCACTTTGTTATAAAGCAGAAACTAGCACACCATTGTAAAACATTTATACTCCAATAAAGATGTAAAAAAAAAAAAGACTCCACACTTCTACTGCAGGGGACAAGTGTTCGATTCCTGGTTGGGGAACTAAGATCTCCCATGTCATGCAGAGCAGTCATAAAAGAAAGTTTGCTCCCTGATCTGCCATCTTGTAATTCCTGTGCACTCCCTTTTTAAAATCCCCTGGCGACAGAAACACAGGTACTTATAGTGTTACAACAGGAATTTGAATTTGACCAGCCCTGATTTCTACTGCCCTTGAAAAGAATCTCATGGCTAGAATGAGATAAGCAGTGAATCAAAAGACCTATCTATGTGAATTTGGATAAACTGGGTAACCTTGCCAAAGCTTCAGTTTTCTGATCAGCAGGATAGCAAGAATTTTATGAACTGACAAATATAAAATCACAGAACACAATGCCAAATTTGTGATAAGAGCTCTGTGAATATTCATTAATGCACTCTGGATTACTTTGAGTATGTAACTTTTATCTTGTAGGTTTGTTAAATATGGTGCTGTTGGGACTGACTTGCAGTCTGTTTCCTATTTAGTCCAAGTTTCTCAGAAAACAATCAACTTCTGAGTTTGGTAGTGATGGTGGTAGAGGTGAGGGAGACATAGAAAAAATCTCTAAGGGCACAGAATAAGACTCTTCAGTAAACAGAATTTGTGCACCTCCTCATCAAGAAAAGAAGCAAAACTTTAATCAAAATATTTGAGATCGAAATTTTCCACATACAAAGTGACTATATCATTAACACATTATTCCCCTATAGCCCTTTATTTTGTTTTGAGCTCTCCCAACTATCCTTTATTTTTTTTAACATCTTTATTGGAGTATAATTTCTTTAAAATGGTGTTATTTTCTTCTGTACAAGAAAGTGAATCAACAATACATATACATACATCCTCATATCTCCTCCCTCTTGCACTTCCCTCCCACCCTCCCTATCCGACTCCTCTAAGTGGACACAGAACACCGAGCTGATCTCCCTGTACTATGCAGCTGCTTCCCCCTAGCTACCTGTTTTACATTTGGTAGTGTATATAGGTCCATGTCAGTCTCTCACTTCGTTCCAGCTTACCCTTCCCCCTCCCCGTGTCCTCAAGTCCATTCTCTACATATGCGTCTTTATTCCTGTCCTGCCCCTAGGTTCTTCAGGACCACTTTTTTTTTCTTTAGATTCCATATATATGTGTTAGCATATGGTATTTGTTTTTCTCTTTCTGACTTACTTCACTTTTATGACAGTCTCTAGGTCCATCCACCTCACTACAAATAACTCAATTTCATTTCCTTTTATGGCTGAGTAATATTCCACTGTATATATGTGTCACATCTTCTTTATCCATTCATCTGTCAATGGACACTTAGGTTGCTTCCATGTCCTAGATATTTTAAATAGAGTTTCAGTGAATATTGTGGTACATGACTCTTTTTGAATTATGGTTTTCTCAGTGTATATGCCCAGTAGTGGGATTTCTGGGTCGTATGGTAGGTTTATTTTGAGTTTTTTGAGGAACCTCCATACTGTTCTCCATAGTGGCTGTATCAATTTACATTCCCACCAACAGTGCAAGAGGGTTCCCTTTTCTCCACACCCTCTCCAGCATTTACTGTGTGTAGATTTTTTGATGATGGCCATTCTGACTGGTGTGAGATGATACCTCATTGTAGTTTTGATTTGTATTTCTCTAATGATTAGTGATGTTGAGCATCCTTTCATGTGTTTGTTGGAAATCTGGATATCTTCTTTGGAGTAATATCTATTTGGGTCTTCTGCCCATTTTTGGATTAGCTTGTTTGTTTTTTTGATATTGAGCTGCATGTGTTGCTTGTACATTTTGGAGATTAATGCTTTATCATCTGCTTTGTTTGCAAATATTTTCTCCCATTTTTTTGAGGGTTGTCTTTTCATCTTGTTTATGGTTTCCTTTGCTGTGGAAAAGCTTTTAAGTTTCATTATGTACCATTTGTTTATTTTTGTTTTTATTTTCATTTCTCTAGGGGGTGGCTCATGAAGGATCTTGTTGTGATTTATGTCATAGAGTGTTCTCCCTCTGTTTTCCTCTAAGAGGTTTATAGTGTCTGGCCTTACATTTAGGTCTTTAATCCATTTTGAGTTTATTTTTGTGTATGGTGTTGGGGAGTGTTCTAATTTCATTCTTTTTTTTAACATCTTTTTAGAGTATAATTGCTTTACAATGGTGTGTTAGTTTCTGCTTTATAACAAAGTGAATCAGCTATACATATACATATATCCCCATATCTCCTCCCTCTTGCATCTCCCAATTATTGTTACATGATATAACAGAAGAAAACTGGATTGAATCAATAGGTCTATATTTAATCCCATCTCTGCTGTTTAGTAGTGAGTTGAACTAGTCCTGGTGACTCAACAGACTTAAGTGTCAGGTTCCTCATGTGTAATATGAGGACCCTCTGCTGTAGGCTCATGCTTACAGCCAGATGAGTGTAGACCTATCTGATTACCTTGTATGTAGCAGCTATTAAATAACTGTCTATGGAAGCCAATAGTAATTCCTAGAGAGAGGAAAGGGACGAAAGTAAGATCCTTTCCATTTTCAGATGAGGAAAATAACAGTCACCTAAGTCAAGTCTTACAAGTTAATGACAGAAGTGTGATTGGCACTCAGGATGCCTGATGTCTAATTTACAGCTGTCACCTCTAAACAGTATTGTACAGATTGTTTTGTGAGTAATTATATTGTAACTGTTCAGGTCCAGTCTTTAAATAATGGGGTAGACCTAGTCCTGTGTTATTGTATACAATTATTCATTTTTAGTTTACTCTCCCATTTCCACCACTGTATCAGCCCCAGAGAGAGCAGAAAAGTCATCTCCAATCCCACAGCTGTCCAAGGAATGACCTCCACTCTTTTGCTATATTTACTGGACTCCTGGTTTTACGCCACTCTCTAATCCCTGACTACAGATTCATTTCCTATTTCCATATACTCATAAACAACCAAAATGAATTTGTTTCACCATATTTTACACCTCTGAGATCACAAAATAACAATAGTTACTATTGTAACAATCATCCTTAAGTTAACTTCAAGAGTGAGTCACAGCAGTTTCAAAAAAAACAAAAAACAAAAAACCCAAAACCAAAATCCAGAAAACTCCTGGAGGCAATACTAGAGCAACCTTTCAAGGAATGCTGACTTATCAATTATCTTCATGGCTCAGAAGACAATATTGTTTGCAAATACATGAGCATCAATGTCCAAGTAGAGAAGTCGTTGAGAAAAGTCAGAGTTAGAAAACACTGAGGACCTCCAAAACCAGTGTATCTTACATAGGTTTTTTTTTATGTATATACAACAGAGGTTTTCCTAAAAATCTGTGTCTAAAGAAGTCTAAAAGAATTATTTCAATTAAAATAATTTGAAAATAAGAAAACTATATCCAATTATTGTCCACTTCTTTGTTTCTCATTCACAAAATAATTTTTCTCCTATATCTGACAATGAATGCCTTCCAAGATGACATGATGTGTGGTGTCTTCCACTAACAATTCATTCAGATTTCCTCCTCCAGCAGCTGCCTTGAGAACATTCTCAAGTTTTGATTCTGCATACAAACCTGATGGCAGTGCTCTCTGTGGTTTGGCGGACAAGAGTCACTTTCCACAATTTTTTTTTTTCTCCCACAGATATATAGTTAGATCAGTCCTCTGTCCCAGGGTAGGGTGATTTGGATAGATAATATGTAAAACTGATTTTATAATTGCTTCTTCAAATAAATTAGATTTATATTTATTGTCACTGTAAAGAGAAAAAAATATAGACATTATTATTTTGGAGCTAGTTTCCTTGGACTTCTTATCTATAAAATAAATTTTAGAATGTTTTCATTCATGAGCATGCCCAAAAGATTATATGGACTAATACACATGAATATACATGAATATACACATGAATATACTTTTAAAAAATTAAAAAACGATGCATTCAAAATTTACTGCTCACTTTTGTTATTCTTCTTTATTATTTGTGTCTGAAGATATTTTTGCTAAAAGTTCTAACACCAAAATGAGGCCAGCAGACTTTAAAATCAGTTAAATCAACTAAAAAGTTGATGAAAAACAGCTGACCAAGGTGCTTTTCCTAAACTGGAAAGTTATGAGGAAAGTATAATGAGATTATATGGAGGACAGATGCCCAGAACCCCAGCCCCATATAGCCTCCATATTTGAGTGACCACAATCTCATATAGATGGGAAACAACTCCATTTGAACTTGCAAGGACTAAAGAGAAAGGAAACTCAAAACCTCAGTCATGGACTGCTAAGATTTTGAAATATTATTAGACCCTGGATCATAAACCTGAAGTCACAAATGAATCAATCAATTCAATTTTTATGTGCAAATCACTGCTAAAACTAACAAAAAATATCTTGATCTTTATACACCAAATGATTGAAAGCAAATATGATTGGAAGTAGGCATAATAAAATTAATACCTTGTGTTCATGTACAACTTTAAAATTTACAAAGAATTTCACACTTTCTTATTTTGTTCTCACAACAATTTGTGGAGGTGGTATTATTTCCATGGTAGAGGAGAGTGATTAATCATTTTCTCAAAGTCACACAGGCTAGTTAGGTGACAGAAGATAAGGACTACAGATAATTCACTGGTGCATCCCCAACACCTAGATAACAGTGTGATACTGTATTTTATGTGACAAAGAAGTGTTTCAAAGGCATGTGGTATCATAGTTCATATTAGTAAAAGAACGTACAAAGTTAGTAGGTTATGAGATGCTCCATGGAAATCATGAAGATTACTTAGAAACAGAGAGGGTAGGAAAAATTTAAACATCCCAAGGGAGTGGAATATAGATATTCTAGGTGGAAGGAATTGAGAAAACAAACTGAAAGAAGCAAGAAATTGTGTGGAATATTCCAGAGGATTCATGCATTGGTTTCATGGATTGACCTCCAGAGATCAAATTCACAAATGTTCCTTAACTATTATAAGTTCAGAAAGAATCATATGACTTGACCAGGAAGCAATTGGTTCAATAATGAGTTACAAGGGGCAGGGATGAAATGGTGACATTGCCAGTAGGGACATAGTGTTGGATGTCTATGGTATAGTTGTAATGCCTCTGGGTGGAAGTGAAATTAATAAATGGGGTGTAGAAACTAGTTACTCTGTAGGTAAAAGAAATAATGAAACTAGAGACCCTGAACATGCCAAACCAGTGCAGGGCTGCAGGGCTTGGCACCTGCCGGCCCCTGCTGTACATATATAGCTATCAGCTCCCACAGCTAATAAGCAAGCAGAGGGAATGACAGGCTTTACCTAATGAAAATGGCAGCTATCAGTCTGTGACTCAAAATGTCTGGATCCAATTCCTCTTACAGTTGATGATTTGAACCTTGGCGAATTAGTGGGATTGTAACAAGGAGGCTGTATGTGAAAGCTGCCAAGTGTTCTTTTAAATCCTCTCCAACTTTTCCCTTTTCACGCTTCCCACAGAAGATTGTGGCTACTTAGAAGAGTGTGTGTTCTTTATTTTCTCTCCCAGAAGAGTGTTATTCTTTACTGAATACCTGTCACCAATAGCACATTAGAAAAAACTCAGAAATGTTTAATTTGGTCAATATTTGGCTCAAGAATGTAATTATTTTCATCAAGTATCACATTTAGCTTTATAAATTTCTTTCATCATCCAAATGCAAAACCACAATATGTGCTCATCATTTATGGTCTCTTGGTAGTCCATGTGGCTTCTAGTCTTGACCTGATTGATACTCAAATAAATAAAACTCAGATGGTTGCTTTTGGTGACATATTTCCTCCCATATCGGGGCTTGGAAAGCAACGGTGAACAGAGTCACTTAGCTAATCTGACTTAGATAGGACAGCACGGAGTTTAATTTACAAATTACCCATATGCTATGAAATGTACCAGTCACACAGGCCACCTCAGACCCCTCCTCCTCACGGTGTAATAATCTTCCCCATTTGCTCATCTCTAGCTTTCACAATCAGAAATGTATCCTTTCAACAGACATTTTTCAGTATTTTTAAAGATTCCTCAAAATGTTCAGTAGAGGTAGATAGAACAGGAAGTTTCATGTCATTTTAGAGACAACAAAAGTGAGATTCAGTGATGTAAAGGGGTTTGAAAGGTATTTGGAGACCAGATCCCTCCACTTGGATCTGAATCCAGTCCTCTTTCTATCACTAATATTCTCTATACGATTCTTTTCTGTAATCACAAGACTGAAAATGTGGTCAGAGAAAGCTACAAAAGAAAGGAGTATAAGGGATCACATTTAAAAATAACTGGGTTCAAAACAATTATGCAAGTTTCCCAAAGCCACACAGCTAGTAATCAAGGGCAAAAGCACTACAGCTCAGGACATTCAAATTTAAGCACAATGAAGTGCCCTTTCTACTCACTATAATATCTCATCAGAAACAGGTAACAAAACAGGTAGCCTTAAATCGTACTCCATTCAGACTTTTGAGAGTACCCCAGCTGAAATCAGACAACATGCAGCTAAATGGTCATCTCATCCACTCTGGATTCCTGAACAACAGCTTCTGCTCGAAACAAGCAGCAGAAGCATGATGTGCTCACAAAGAAATCAAATCAAATCAAATCAGCATTTGACTCCTTAAGGAAATATTCCCCGAGACAGCAGCCAGCATGGCTGTCATGCAGGGATGTGTGGTGTGCAGGCAGCCATCCATTCAGGCCACTGGCTACCAACAGCTGACTCTAGGAGTAGTATTTGAATCTACCCTGAGGGGGACCAGGGCCCACAGACAGTTGGGCCATCTGTTCCGATAATACCACATTACTCTCTACACTCAGTAATGAAGGCTCCTGAGTAATCTTTCATCAGAATGACTTCACGGCATTAAAAATGTATTTCAATACATAGCTTGTTTAAATATTTAACCCTCTTCGGCTTTGAGAGATTGATTCAGAGTTGCAGTGTTTATATGGGCAGGAAACATTGATTTTCATATGCACGCATGCATTAATTCAGGAAGATTTGGGCACACACCAAAGGTTTTGATAAATGGATCTTTAAATCTCAAACTTTAATGGAGAATATTGGTTTGCCGCCCAGATCCCATCCCTCTGCCAATATTTAAATATTTTCAATTCTCATTTCCCAGTGGTGAGGGGGAAAGTCAGTAGATTAACAGATTTTGGAAAATTATTTTGGGTAAAATTTGTTTATACAACACACACACATTCACAGAGAGAGATCTTATTCATTTTGCTGGCCTTCAGTGGGAACTATTTGTGCACAGTGCTGTCCAACTTTTATCAGATCTGTCTATAGCTCACCTTTTGCTGATATCTTGTCAATAAACCCTAAGACCTCACTGTGTATCCAGCAAATGCAGGGGCCAGGGACAGAAAACCCTCCTATGCATTTCTTTATGTGATGGCATTATTTAAACTCAATCCTGTACTCAGAATTACCTTATTTATGCCCCAACCTTTGTCACTTTTTTGAGCCTACCATGCTGGGGGTTCTGGTTAACTTTGGACCATCTTTGCAAATTTAAACACTTCACTGGGTTTGGAAGGCCAGCCTTGCCATGCAGGAAGGACCATAAGACTTGTTGTAAGGAGTCCTTAGCTCTAAGCTCCTAGGTGCTGGATAGATTGTTCTCAATATCACCTTCTTCAACTTCTCTCTGGGTATTAGCAACAGTTCCATGAGATGTTTAGCTAACATATTACCAACACCACTGAGTAAATGAGGAAACAAGCCTCCAAGAGTGTAAACTTTTCCAAGTGCATTCAGCTGGTGAGTGGTAATGTGGAGGTATGACTTGGCTTTTTCAATTGCCCACCATTTTTGGCGGAGACACTTCAATCTTCTAAAATACATATACATGGATTAATTAGCAAAACTAAATCAAGATCTATGAGTCATATATTAAATATCAGACAATGTTTTGGCACTTGATATATAGGATAGAGTTCTGCCTTTAAGGAAACTAGAGAAAGAAACAGGCTTTGGAGCAGAAAATTAGAAAGCAGAAAGTTAGTATAGGCAGAATGATAAAAATATCATGGATATAATGGGAGGAGGTACTATGCAGAGATAATCAAAACGATGAGTTAAGTGTTAACAGAGCCCAAGTACAGATTTTCTCCATCTATTCAGCAAGAGAATTGTCTTAATGGCCTAAGGCATCCATTGAATATAATGAATCAACTTCTTTCCCATGTATCTAAGATGGCACTAGTATGTACCATTCTTGGGAGACATGAGAAAATGGTTGCTCTTCATTTTCTGTGTTTTGTGGTTGACTCTAGGGATGAATAAACGAACTGGATGGATGGTGGAAAGCTTCATGGAAAAGACAGGTAGAGAAGCAGAGAGAGGCAAGAGAGCACTGAAGTTTTTTGGGTTTGGTTTAGGTTTTATGTTTATCTACAGAACGCATACACATAGTTTGAAAACATAAATAGTTCTTAATAGCAATCCCATGTCCCAATATACCTCTTATACAGCTCCTTTTATTATGTCTTCTAGTAATCACCTTCATATTTCTAAAGATGCAAATAATGCAATAATTTGTATTGACTTAGACATTATTCCTCATACAACATCTGCATCTCATCTTCCACATATATGCAAATAGTAAGTCACTAAGTTAAACCATAGTTACATTAATCTTATAATAATTATATAAATATTGTTCACTGCTGAGCCAAATAATATATTGTTATTGCATTCCCTTTCTTCACAACAGTTTGCTTTCCATTAGTTTTCTATTTGCCTTTCTTTTTCTCTCTCTTGCTATATCCAATAAACACAAACCCTACATTTTTCCTGAATACGCTACCATATCAGATATTCTGTTATCATTCTCTATTCCCTGAGGACTTTCCTACCAGAACTTTCTATCTTCTAACTACAATCTAGACTTGAATGCTCTCTCTAAGAATGTTTCTTCATTATAGTCTAAAGAATTCTCTTAAATGTTCTCCTAGTATGATTACATTCTTTCTTCCTGGATATGAAATCTTAATCTGTCTTGGTTGACTACCTGCATATTTCTAGACCACATCATCATGCTGCTTCTCACAAAAAGGTGACTGATAGATAAATTTTTCTGAGTCTTCTTTGTCTTATTTTGTCCTCACATTCAGTTGATAGTTTGGTTACTAAATTCTAGGTTGAAAATAATGTTTACTCAAAGTATTGAAGTTATTAGTTTCTAACATTCATTCTTGCTGTTTTGAAACTATAATCCATTAAAATCATTATTTTGTGTGTGACTAATAATTCCATCAACACCCCTGTTCTGAAATATCATGATAATTTATTTTATGATGGATATATTATTTTTCACTATGCTGGGCACTAGATGGGCATTCATCTTTCAATGCAGAGTTCCATGTCCTAGATTTTTAAAAAATGGTTATTATTTCTGCAAAATAGATATTTTTATGTTTGCTCTGGACTCTATATCAGCTGTTTAGGTCTTGGATTGATTATGTTAGTCATTTGTCTTTTCTCTTATAGATTTAATTTCCACTGTTTTTGTGTTACACTTTACGGAAAAATTTGACATTATGTTCTAACTTTATTTGATTCCTAATATTTTACATTTCCACAAAATTTTTTCATTTAAAAAAATTTAAATAACATTACTTTTTGTCTTATCTGTGGATTTTGCTCTTGGTATAGCTGAAGATAATTATGAGAAGGGTATTCATTTAATTTTGTCTGTTCCCCACATTATCTGTCTCTATTAGATAAATATTTTTTTCTGCCATTGAATTCTTCTTATGTATTTAGTGACCCTTTAGTCTCTAACCACACTTAAGTGTGAAGCATATTAACAGTCACAATTAGAAATTAGGGTCTTCTGATATGGCAGACAGCAAAAGCAAAAAGAACTACAATCCTGCAGCCTGTGGAATAAAAACACATTCAAAGAAAGAGAGACAAGATGAAAAGACAGAGGGCTATGTACCAGATGAAGGAACAAGATAAAACCCCAGAAAAACAACTAAATGAAGTGGAGATAGGCAGCCTTCCAGAAAAAGAATTCAGAATAATTATAGTGAAGATGATCAAGGACCTCAGAAAAGGAATGGAGGCGAAGATCGAGAAGATGCAAGAAATGTTTAACAAAGACCTAGAAGAATTAAACAACAAACAGAGATGAACAATACAATAACTGAAATGAAAACTACACTAGAGGGAATCAATAGCAGAATAAGGGAGGCAGAAGGACATTCCATCCAAAAACAGCAGATTACACTTTCTTCTCAAGTGTGCATGGAACATTCTCCATGATAGATCACATCTTGAGTCACAAATCAAGCCTCAGTAAATTTAAGAAAATTGAAATCATATCAAGCATCATTTCTGACCACAACACTTTGAGATTAGAAGTGAATTACAGGGAAAGAAACATAAAAAACGAAAACACATGGAGGCTAAACAATATGGATAAGGGACCTGGAACACAGAATGGTGGAATTCACTGCTGTGGAACAGAATAAAGAAAAAAGAATGAAAAGAAATGAAGACACCTAAGAGACCTCTGGGACAACATTAAACACAACAACATGTGTATTATAGGTGTCCCAGAAGGAGAAGAGAAAGAGAAAGGACCAGAGAAAATATTTGAAGAGATTACAGTCGAAAACTTCCCTAACATGGGAAAGGAAATAGCCACCCAAGTCCAGGAAGTGCAGTGAGTCCAATACAGGATAAACCCAAGGAGAAACATGCTGAGACAAATAGTAATCAAATAGGCAAAAATTAAAGGCAAAGAAAAATTATTGAAAGCAGCAAGGGAAAAATGAGAAATATCATACAAGGAAACTCCCATAAGATTAACAGCTGATTTCACAGCAGAAACTCTACAAGCCAGACGGGAGTGGCACAATATACTTAAAGTGATGAAAGGGAAGAAACTACAACCAAGATTACTCTACACGGCAAGGATCTCATTCAGATTTGATGGAGAAATAAAAGCTTTACAGACAAGCAAATGCTAAGAGAATTCAGCACCACCAAACCAGCTCTAAAAACAAATGCTAAAGGAACTTCTCTAAGTGGGAAACACAAGAGAAGGAAAAGACCTCAAAAACAAACCCAAAACAATTAAGAAAATGGTCGTAGGAACATACATATTGATAATTACCTTAAACGTGAATGGATTAAATGCTCCAAACAAAAGACACAAGCTTGCTGAATGGATACAAAAACAAGACCCATAATATGCTGTCTACAAGAGACCCACTTCAGACCTAGGGACACATACAGACTGAAAGTGAGGGGATAGAAGAAGATATTCCATGCAAATGGAAATCAAAAGAAAGCTGGTGTAGCAATTCTCTTATCAGATAAAATAGACTTCAAAATAAATGTTACACAAGACAAGGAAGGACATTATATAATGATCAAGGGATCAATCCAACAAGAAGATATAAAAATTATAAATATATATGCACACAACATTGGAGCACCTCAATATATAAGGCAACTGCTAACAGCTATAAAAGAGGAAATCGACAGTAACACAATAATACTGGGGGACTTTAACATCTCACTTACACCAATGGTCACATCATCAAAAATGAAAATAAATAAGGAAACAGAAACTTTAAATGACACAATAGACCAGATAGATTTAACTGATATTTATAGGACATTCCATTCAAAAACAGCAGATTACACTTTCTTCTCAAGTGTGCATGGAAAATTCTCCACGATAGATCACATCTTGAGTCACAAATCAAGCCTCAGTAAATTTAAGAAAATTGAAATCATATCAAGCATCTTTTCTCATCACAACGCTATGAGATTAGAAATGAATTACAGGGAAAGAAGCATAAAAAACAAAAACACATGGAGGCTAAACAGTACGTTACTAAATAACCAAGAGATAACTGAAGAAATCAAAGAGGAAATAAAAAAGTACCTAGAGACAAATGACAATGAAAACACGACAATCCAAAACCTATGGGATGCAGCAAAAGCTATTCTAAGAGGGAAGTTTACAGCTATACAAGGCTAACTCAAGAAACAAGAAAAATCTTAAATAAAAAATCTAACCTTACACCTAAAGGAACTAGAGAAAGAAGAACAAAAAAAAACCCAAAGTTAGCAGAAGGAAAGAAATCATAAAGATCAGAGCAGGAATAAATGAAATAGAAACAAAGAAGACAATAACAAAGATCAATAAAACTAAAAGCTTGTTCTTTGAGAAGATAAACAAAATTGATAAACCATTAGCCAGACTCATCAAGAAAATGAGGGAGAGAACTCAAATCAATAAAATTAGAAATGAAAAAGGAGAAGTTACAATGGACACTGCTGAAATACAAAGCATCCTAAGAGACTATTACAAGCAACTCTATGGCCAATAAAATGGACAACTTGGACGAAATGGAAAAAATTCTTAGAAAGGTATAACCTTCCAAGACTCAATCAGGAAGAAATATAAAATATGAACAGACCAATCACAAGTAATGAAATTGAAACTATGATTAGAAATCTTCCAATGAACAAAATTCCAGGACCAGATGGCTTCACAGGTGAATTCTAGCAAACATTTAGTGAAGAGCTAACAGCCATCCTTCTCAAACTCTTCCAAAAAATTGCAAAGGAAGGAACACTCCCAAGCTCATTCTATGAAGCCACCATCACCCTGATACCAAAACCAGACAAAGATCCTCCAAAAAAAGAAAATTACAGACCAATATCACTGATGAATATAGATGAAAAAAATCCTCAACAAAACACTAGCAAACAGAATCCAACAACACATTAAAAGGATCATACACCATGATCAAGTGAGATTTATCCCAGGGATGCATGGATTCTTAAATATATGCAAATCAATCAATGTGATACACCATATTACCAAACTGAAGAATAAAAACCATATGATCATCTCCACAGATGCAGAAAAAGATTTTGACAAAATTCACCACCCATTCATGATAAAAACTCTCCAGAAAGTGGTCTTAGAGGGAACCTACCTCAACATAATAAACGCCATATATGACAAACTGACAGCAAACATCATTCTCAATGGTGAAAAACTGATAGCATTTCCTCTAAGGTCAGGAACAAGACAAGGATGTCCACTCTCACCATTATTATTCAACATAGTTTTGGAAGTCCTAGCCATGGCACTCAGAGGAAAAAGAAATAAAAGGAATGCAAATTGGAAAAGAAGAAGTAAAACTGTCACTGTTTGCAGATGATGTGATACTATACATAGAGAATCCTAAAGATGCCACCAGAAAACTACTAGAGCTAATCAATGAATTTGGTAAAATTGCAGGATACAAAATTAATGCACAGAAATCTCTTGCATTCCTATACACTAATGATGGAAAATCTGAAATTTAAATTAAGGAAACACTCCCATTTACTATTACAACAAAAAGAATAAAATAACTAGTAATAAACTTACCTAGGGGGACAAAAGAACTGTATTTAGAAAACTATAAGACACTAATGAAAGAAATTAAAGATGATACAAACAGATGGAGACATATACCATGTTCTTGGATTGGAAGAATCAACATTGTTAACATTAGTATACTTCCCAAAACAATCTACAGATTCAATGCAATCCCTATAAAATTACCAATGGCATTTTTTATGGAACTAGAACAAAAAATCTTAAAATTTGTATTGAGACACAAAAGACCCCGAATAACTAAAGCAGTCTCGAAGGGGAAGAAACCAAAGCTGGAGGAATCAGGCCCCCTGACTTCAGACTATACTATAAAGCTACAGTAATCAAGACAATATGGTACTGGCACCAAAACAGAAACATAGATCAATGGAACAATGTAGAAAGCCCAGAGATAAACCCACACACCTATTGTCAACTTATCTATGTCAAAGGAGGCAAGAATATACAATGGAGAAAAGACAGTCTCTTCAATAAGTGGTGCTGGAAAAACTGGACAGCTACACGTAAAATAATGAAATTAGAACACTCCCTAACACCATACACAAAAATAAACTCAAAATGGTTTAGAGACCTAAATGTAAGACCCAACACTCTAAAACTCTTAGAGGAAAACATAGGAAGAAAACTCTTTGACACAATTCCCAGCAAGATCTTTTTTGATCCACCTCCTAGAGTAATGGAAATAAAAATAAAAATAAACAAATGGGACCTAATGAAACTTCAAAGCTTTTGCACAGCAAAGGAAACCATATACAAGACGAAAAGACAACCCTTAGAATGGGAGAAAATATTTGCAAGTGAAGCAACTGACAAAGGATTAATCTCCAAAATTACCAGCCGCTCTGCAGCTCATTATCAAAAAAACAAACACGACAAACCAAAAATGGGCAGAAGACCTAAATAGACATTTATCCAAAGAAGATATACAGATGGCCAAGAGACACATGAAAAGCTGCTCAACATCACTAATTATTAGAGAAATGCAAATCAAAACTGCAATGTGGTATCACCTCACACCACTTAGAATGGGCATCATTTGAAAATCCACAAACAACAAATGCTGGAGAGAGTGTGGAGAAAAGGGAACCCTCTTGTGCTCTTGGTGGGAATGTAAATTGATACAGCCACTATGGAGAACAGTATGGAGGTTCCTTAGAAAACTAAAAAGAGAATTACCATATGATCCAGCAATCCCACTACTGGGCATATACCCAGAGAAAACCATAATTCAAAAAGACACATGCACCCCAATATTCATTGCAGCACTATTTACAATAGCCACATCATGGAAATAACCTAAATGTCCATCAACAGACGAATGGATAAAGAAGATGTGGTACATATATATAACGGAATATCACTCAGCCATAAAAAGGAATGAAATTGTGTCATTTGTAGAGATGTGGATGAATCCGGAGACTGTCATACTGAGTGAAATAAGTCAGAAAGAGAAAAGCAAATATCGTATATTAATGCATATATGTGGAACCTAGAAAAGTGGTACAGATCAACCGTTTTTCAGGGCAGAAAATGAGACACAGATGTAGAGAAGAATCGTATGGACACAAAGTGGGAGAAGCGGAGGGGGGTTGGGTATGGTTGTGTGATGAATTGGGCGATTGGTATTGACATGTATATAGTGATGTGTATAAAAATGATGACTAATAAGAACCTGCAGTATAAAAAAATAAATAAAATAAAATTTTAAAAAAATTAGCCAATTAAAAACAATTCTTTAAAATTTAAAATTTTTCTACATATGGCATATATATATGAAGAAGATCTATTAATTTTTGTTGAAAATTTTTTTAATCTCTGAATAATAGCTTTATTTATTCTTATGTTTTAAAAATAAGTCGCATTTATTTACAGCCTGTAAAAAAAAGAAAAAAAGAATAAAGAAAGAAATTAGGGTCTTCCAATAGAAAAGATAGCATAAATTTATTTTTCAATAAATCCCTTATTCCTCAAACTTGTGGAATGGCTAATACAATATTTTAAATGATAGCTGAATTTTAAAATAATATCAATATCACTGTGAACAAGAAGTAGTCCAAAAATACTACAGTATGTGAGGATAAAATTCTTTGTTCTGAGCGTGTATGCAGGAAATGGCACATCTTGTGGGCAAGGGGAAGAAAAATTTCCATGTGAGTTGGGACACATGAACCCAAAGTTCATTCCTTGAGTGGGCTCCCTCACTCATGAAAGAAAGGAAGTTGAGAGAAGTCCTGCCAAGTATTTCTACGTTTATAGCTTCACCTCATGACCAGGCATTTAATAAATCTGTTAGCTGAGTTTGCCTAGGTAGGTGATAGCTCTGACTTCTCCATGGGATGAGAGATCAAGACTGCCTTCTTAAGACTCAGTACTTAACTAGAGTTCTCAGACAAATTAGATGCCCTCATGGGACCTCTGGATTGGGGAAGATAACTGGAAAGGGAGGGAAAGAGAGAGAGAGAGAAAACTAAAGTAAATCCACAATAGACATATATAAACATAAATTAAACCTAATACTAACAGCGTCAACAAAATACAGAATCAACAGAATAAACTCCAGATGAAGTTATTGTTATAGAACAGTATGGCAAAGCTTTATAAACAAATATAGTTACAATGCTTCAAAAGAAAATGGAAGGAATTACATCCATTAAAGCACACACACAATATACTATGAAACAAAGCAGCAATGAAAAAGAACCAAAACTTACTTAGAAATTTTGGAAATAGAATATGTGGAAATTGAAATTAAATTAAATGTTACAGATAAGATAAATTGTAGACTGAATAAAGTCACAGAAAGAATGAACAGGAAAATAGTACTCAGGAATTCACTCAGAAAAGTAATTGAGACAATCTTAATGCCATGAAATGAGTTCAGGCATCATTTCCCAAGGTGAAATCTACATGAAGGTGTTCCGTGATAAAAAAAGGGACTCTGTGCTCCTTTATCAATTTGAGAAGGATTGCATACTATATATACCACCATTGGAGATTCATAATTCACATAAATATATCAAAGTCTATGTAAAATCTTTCATTAAAAAGCACACAATTTAATTTTATATTCTTTTTCCCAAAACTATTGGATATTGAAATCCATTTCCAAATACACAATGTATTTTTTAAAAAGAGATAATGCCTTGGTACACCAAGAAAATATTGTAATATAGTGAGAAAAAACATCCAGACTGGGAATGATAAAACTAAGATTTTAATTTGAGTTCTGTCACTAAACAATTATGTGATACCTGTTACTTTTTTTCTAAAAAAAAATAGAACAATAATTATTTATATTTTATAGCTTTAAGATCAACTTTTATGAATAAGATATGTCATGCCAATGATATATGAGCATCTAGAATGAGTGATGCTCTGGTGGAGGGTAAGGAAGTGCTTTCTCTGTTCTCTACAAGTGACATGTGCAGACAAATGCCCTCCTGGTATCCGAAAAGTGCAGACAAATGCCCTCCTGGTATCCAGGTGTGCTAGACATTGTGCTCAGAAGTGGCTAGGATGAGCATGAGAGGACTGAGGTTTCAAAAAGGAATCCTGAAGGGGAGGAATCTTGTTTGTCAAGGACACTAAAAAACAAAAAAGACATTGAGAAAGCCATTGCTGAAGGGACAGGGACAACATTCAGGACGGTTGTTCTTACAAAGTCTCTAAAGTCAGTATGACACTTACAAACATGTAAATAGACCCAGGCTTTGTTTCCACAAAGAAGAGGGATCCCCTGCATCTTGAAAACCTGTTAGGAAAAGTTCAGTTTCCTTTTTGTGTCACTAAGAGTGGTACAACTACCACAAAGGTGATAGTTCTTGGACCTAGGACCTGGCATTTGAGTAGGCACAGTCTAGGATCATTATATAGACTGGCTGTTAAAGCAAAGAAGCTTCATCATTACAAACAGGGGAAGGGACACGGCAGGGTACATGTAAATATTTGAGGAGGGTAGGTCCATTATAGTCATTCAACAGAGCAAAATAAATATATGTCCTAGAAGGTTATGTTCCAGTTTTCAGTCACAATTTAAAGAAGTAATGGACATTGTCCAGGCTGAAGTAAAGGGGATTCCCAACAGTGGATAAAACACAGAAATGCTATAAGATTCAAATTCCAAAAAGAAAAATCAAGGACTACTCATTGGATTAGAGGTTCAGTCTCTTAAGTTTTGGCTTATAGAAAAGCTCCACTGGATGGTATTTTAGCATACCATCCCATTTCAGAGTTACAGAAAATGTATTAGGTTACTAAAATAGAATTATCAAGTACTGGAAATATCAGATGGAAAAGATAACATGGGTCCAGTGAATACTCTGAGGATTGAGCTTATTTAAAACAGTCGGATGCCATTTGAAGATCTTGGCATCTATCTTCCTTCATGATCTGCTCTTTATGCATTTTGTTTTATGCTTTACAGTTTGGAGATCATTCTCCTTGATAGATAAAATGGGAGGAAAATAAGAGAGGAATGAATCATTCTGCCTTTGCTGTCATTTTTAACAGTACCTTATCTACCCTAAGCCATGTTCTTCTTCCAGCTCTGTACAGAGTAAAAATTACCGTTTACCTGAATCTAGTGTTTGTTCTTGCTTTTCACCTCTTTCTGGTTTTTAACTTTCCAAGTGAGCTTCTTAAAGATACAAGGGTTCTTTTCAACATATCTCTTCGTTTTCATGTCCCTCTTTCTATCTATTGTGCATGTCCTTTAGAACATGACTTCATCACATAACTCTCATTTTAGTCACTCTGCTCCAGTAGAGGAGAGTTGAAAATACGGAGGGGAAGTAAGAATATGTGTAATCAGCTAGTATTTTTTCTCTTTCAGAAAATGAATACACATATCAAGCACCAGAAAAACATATACAAATTAGCCAGTATGATAGCTGCCATAGAGAATATGGGATCAGTATGGAACTGAGAAACATGAAAGCAATTCTTTTCATCATTGTTGCCTCTATGAAGGTTTCTAGAAACACAACCTATAACAAATAGGAAGCACAAATAGGAAAGGGTCTGAATACTGATGGAGTTAGGCAAAATCTACATGATAAGCTGTAGTGTCCATATTGCATGCTTACTGATGCCCTCACCAGACAGATCGGGGGACTAGGTTAACTTTTAAAGACTGCATATTTCTTTCTCAAAGTTATTTATCCAAGATGATATGGTCATGCTTCCCCAAGATTCCTGTCACTGTAACTCTACTTATCAACGTCTCCTGTTTATCATAGTCAATTATGGAAGCTTATTGTTTCCTCATCCTTATGAAAGGCAAATTTATCAGCAAGGAGAATCATTAAAATGCCATACACTGGCTTTTGCAGATGTAGAATTCTAATAGATTTATTTAAGTATCTATTCAGTCATTCAATTTTTCAAAAAGTGGTATCTGTGTGTTAAATTCCTTTAATGACAAGAATGACAATATCATTGCCCTCACTTAGCTTATCATCTAAGAGGAAAAAAAAATATTACACAAATACTTGTGCACTGATTACAATTGTGATAAAGTCTTTGAGGAAAAGATAATTATGCTATGAGTACATTTGATAGGAGCATTCAAGCTTAGCTGAGGGAATTTTAGCTGACTCAGCTGATGGATGAATAGAATTAGCTGGGAAATGGGAAGGGGGAATACTATAGTAAGAAAAATTCGTTATGATAAGGTCCAGAAGCAGGAGGGAACACAGAATAGTTCAGAACTGATAGAATTCATGCAGTAATAGAATAAGGATGAGTTGTAGAACAAGACATGAGAAAGTCTCAAAAACTCAGAAGGTGTCATATTGTAGAAGGTCTTTCAGCTTATATGAGAGTATTTGGAATTAACTCTAATAGCAACTGGAAGTTATTTAAGAGTTTTAAGCAAGAAACGTGTCTTGAATGGATTTATTTCAAAAAAATATATTTTATTGGTTACTGTACAAACAGAGATGTGAGAGAGATCAACTAAGAAGCAATTGCAAGAAGCCAGAGGAGATAGGTTGCTAAGATGTACATAGTATCATAGTAAGGGAACTGTTAATATTTTGACTGCAAGGTTGCAAGGGTGACAGAGAGGATGGCTATTACTGGAATGTGAGTAAGAAGGAGAAGTGAGAAGATCTTACATCTGCTTAATTATATGTACATTGGGTTGGCTAAAGAACTACTAGTAGAAGAAAGGATGATAGAACAAAAAATGTGGTTGGGCAGAGGATAGTGAACATGGATTGGGCAAAAGAGAAGAGAAAGGTTGAGGAAGAGTAAATAGAAGAATGAAAGAAATATTTTGAGGTAAGTACTGTGTGTGAGACACACACTCACGAATCTCTCTCTTCCTTTCTCACACTCTCTTTCTCTCTCATGCACACACATACATATTCCATGAGAAAAAAAATGATTTTAAAAATATTTTTTCATGTTTTTTGTGTGGTTTTGAAAAATTTTAGTAAAGACTTAAGTTGACTAAGGTTTTTTTGTTGTTTTTGTTTTGTTTTTCATAAAATGTGTGCTAAGACTGAACTGTTTAGGCAACTCAGTTTTATTCAGGTTACAGATAGGACTGAGTGATTGATTTGATTTGAATTTTGAGGGAGAGAAGATCATCAAATAAAATACTCAGATTTCTTACTTAAATAATTGAAAAGATGGTAGTATCTTTGCTGGGAAAATAAGAAAACATTTTAAAATCTCTCTGTCTGCCTCTCACTCCTACATTTTAACTTCCTTGTGTGTCATTTTTGTGATATATTTTAGAAGAACTATAACAATATATTTTGTCTAGTGATTTTCTGTATAGTATCTTCTCACAATGATTTCACTTTGTTTTTCTTTTTTACTTAATCACCAAAGTGCTTTTCACTGTACTACATCAGACAAGTTTGAGGATTTCTGTTCAAACATAGAATAGTTTCTCTGATTACATTATTTCCTCATATCTTTATTTAAAGAATTTTTTTTTTAAAGGCATAATCTTCATTTGTTATCTCCTAATCATTTGCCTGGCTTCACTAAATTTCAGTGACAGTTTTCATCACTGCATTTACATGTTATGTCAAATTTCAGATTCTTTCTTTAGACAATAAGAACTCAGTGTATTGGTATAGATGATCACTATTTTTCTGTTCTTTTTTTTCTTCTATTTCCTTTTTTTTCTTTCTTTCAACAAAATCTACTGAGTGTCTGCTATGTACTAGACATTGTCTAATAACTAGTATGAAAATGGACCAAGGTTCTTTTCATAAATTAGCATCCTAACCAAAAGGGAAGAGATAGAAAGAAAATAAACATGAATAGAGTAGGTGAAGATACATGCTATTCAGATAAATGAAATAGGTTGATATCATGGTGACTTGAAAGCTACTTTAGCTGCCCTGGGAGGTGAATTTAAGATGATAAGGGAATAGGAGTCCATATAAAGCCCTGTGACAGTCAGGTGGGAAAACGTTCTAGGCAGAGGAGATAGATCTAAGGTGGGATTGACATATATACACTAACATGTATAAAATGGATGACTAATAAAAGAAAAAGAAAAAGAAAATCTAAGATATTTTAAAGGCATGCTTTCAGACTTTTGGAAAGAAAGTTATTTTTTTCTCCAAATGAAAAATAAATGAAAACATATCATTAAAAAAAAAAAAAAAAGAATGAGCTTGGGTTGTGTAAGGAAAAAAAAAGGACCAAAATGACTGAGTCCTAATAGGAAGAGGAAGAATGATGAGAGATGAGGGCCACCACACTCAGAACTTTGTGGGCCAGGGTCAGGGAGTGAGTATTTGCCCAAATGGAACAGCACATCTTTAGAACATTTTGAGCAGATGAGTGGCAAAACCTGGATTACTCTTTTAAAAAGTCCATTTGCTGGCATTTTGGAGGATGACTTGAACATGGACATGTGGAGAAGCAGGCGGCCAGTAGATGTTTATTTTGAGAGTCCAGGTAAAAGATTATTAATTCTTGAATTAGAATGACATTGGATATTTAGAGAAGTGAACCAATTTGAGAAATGCTTTAGAGGAACAATTGATGAGACTCATTAGAGGAGGCATAGTGGGTTGAGTAAAAGAGAGGTAGCAAGGATAACCCCTAGATTCCCTACTTGTACAATTGAGTAGATGGAGGTGTTTTTTTTTTTCTCCCACAAAGATGAGGAAGGCTTGATCTGGGGAAAAAAAATTTTTCATGAAAAATTAGGAGTTGCCTTTTTCTGTTTTGGCCAGGTTAAATTTGAGATGGCTATTAGGCATTCATGTAGAATTTTAAAATATTAGTTGAATAATCTAAACTGGAGTTAGAGAAACCCAGGATAGAGATGAAGTATTTGCATGTTGTTGTAGAGATGCAAAGTGGAGCTATGAGAAGAAAGATGATCACCCATGTCACCCAGGAAGAGTGAATGGAGATGAGGAGGGTGCCAAGGAAAGATCCTGGAGTACACCAAACTTAAATATCTAGAAGAGGCACAGAAGCCTGGGGAGATAGAGGCTAATGAAGTGAAAGAAAACCCTAGTAAGAGGACAAATGTGCTCGCAATGTGGAAGCTGAAGAAAAAAATGGTATTTCGAAGAGGAGGGATCTTTTAATAGCCGATTGTTGCTGATAGATCAAATAATATACATCACTGCATGCCCCATGGGACATGAATGATGTTCTAAATAGACCGTCTGGTATCATTATGGGAAAACTGTTCAGTATTTCCTCATGTATACTAAATATCTTTTTTTTTTCTGGTCTCAAGCTCTCTTCCATTGGTGCTTTAATTACTTTTTCTTTGTTCATCAAGATCAACTACAAGATAATCCTCAGGATAATTCTGCTCAGGGGAGTAATGACTTTTCCCAATTCCTCCTATTTCTTTGATTTGTGCTCCTAGGCAAATCAACAGAAATGAAGAGCAGCTGGTAGGACTGGCAAGTCAGTAGAGATTAGAGGTATATGCTCAGGACTCATGGAGATCACAAGGTTTGGAGTCAGACGGAATCAGGATTGAGTCTCATTTCTGACACTTACTATGAGCCCTGGGTTCAAACTACTATACCTCTCTAAGATAAGATTCTCAAGTGTGAAGTAAGGTCAATGAAATCTACCTCTCAGGGCACACATGAAGATACAACAAATGGTAAATACTTAGCACAGTGCCTGGCACCTGGTAAGTGCTTCATAAATGTCAACTACTCTCAATAAAAATTATGACTGCAATTTCAAAACTGGACCATGAAAGATATTGAGAATAGAAATTGGATCAGAAAAAGAATAAAGGTACTGTATAAGGTGGAATAATATGGGCAAATATAGGGGAACAGAATAGAAGAATCCGTTTTGAATTGAACAGAGGTTACTCAAAGAGCCAAATAGTAATCTTATTTAGTTACATCTTCAGTTCTCAGTGAAACCACAGAAGAGGCATACCTCCAAACTTTCAGAAAAAATGTCCTGGTAAAACTCATTTCTTTTGGGATTAAAGAATACCTACTCAATAGCCAGCCCTCCCTGGGTTGTCTGTGCCATATTTACAGGTCAGCTGCAGCTCTCCAAGTTCTCTCACAATGTAGTCCATCCACAGTTTTAATTTAGCTCTCTCCATTCTCCTCTTTTCCTCTCCACATTGTCTAAGTGCTAATAATAATAATTCAATTTAATAACATACATCCTCACAGAGTACTCAAGCCCATCCGGTCCTCAAGGACACCTAACCCTTCCCAGGCTCACCTCTCAGCTTCTTTATCACACTTGAAGCACATCATAAACTACATCTTCCCTAGACCTTGTCATAAAGGGTGAGGCCGACATTGCAGGAATGAAGTCAGGGAAATGCAACCTTGAACTGGTTTATCTCCTCTCCTCCCTGCCCTTCTCCTCCCCCTGCCATTCCCTCTTCTTTTTGACCAGTACTTTTCCTTCACCAGCAGAAAGGGAAAATGTAAACCAGTGTTTCCACCAGGGCTTCCTGGAACAGCTCACTTTCTGTTTGGTAATTAAAAGCTGATCTAATATGAAGGATGCTCAGCTTTGATAGCTGCCTCAACAGTCATTAATTTGCTAATAGAAATTGCTTTTTGATGATGCAGGTCAGGATGATGGCCTCTAGTTTGTGGATAAAGAAATTGAAACATGAAAGGTTAAATGTCTTCTATGCAGTGACAGTGCTGAGAATAAGTGAGAGAAAAGACTCACTTCTCTGGCATTCAGTTCCCTGAAAACTTTAGCTTCTTGAAATATAGGAAAAGAAAAGGAAAATGTGAACATAACATTTGTGAACAGCCAAAATAATTATAAAAATATGTGCTTAGAAGCACTCATGAACTTGATTAACATAATTGTGCTAGATTCATTTATTCTCAGTTGACACAATTTTAACAATACTGCATACTTTGCCTCCAAGTACATTAAAAAAAAAAAGTTAAAGCCAGAAATGGTTTTAAATAATAGTTGAAAATTATCAAGTACAAATTATAGAATGGACATTAGTGTTGTTAAATCTTTATTTTCATTATTTGGATAATTTTTTGCCATATTATGAACAAGAAAACTAAGACTCTGAGGGAGTGTATCATGTAAACAATGTTACACAGCAGGTTAAAGGAAAAGACAAAATGTAACTTCTGTATATATATCATCCTATACCATGTGTCTGAAAAAAACAAAGATACTATCTACTACATGAAATTCCTTTGAGATCATGTGTGAATGCATAATAAAGAGCTATAAAAAGATAAATAGAAAAGACAATATTTTGCAGAAATTCCCAAGAAGGGGACATAACTTAAGCTGTCATCAGTGTCTCAGTGAAGGTTAAATGACAACCAGTGAGAGACTGGCCAAACTGAGCAGAGAACTGGGCTAATACAGGCAGCATTCCCAACCACCACAGGGCACTGAAGTCTGCTCTGAGAATTATGCATTTTCATTAGCTTCTTTTTTACCAGAGTCCAATCTGTAACACTAGATTGTAGACATTAGATTGTGTAACACTCAGTGTCACTCTCTCTTGGCTTCTTTCTTCAGTGTGGCACAGTGTTCTCGGTCCATGAGAACTGACACACGAAGATGATCCTTCCAGGAATTTGGAAGAGGTACCACTGAATGGGTGTCAAACTGAGAACTAGCTACTGGAGTCTTCAGTACTTTCACATTTTCTCCTCTCAATTGTACTGATCTCTCTATTAGTGATTTCTACCTCCGGAGATCTTACATTGTTTTGCTTTCTACCATTATATCATATATGTACAACGTACCTGATAATTTTTGCTGAAAACTTATCTGTCCTCATTGAAAAGGAACTGATCATATTCATTTTTTAGAGCGGGAGGAAATATATCTATGTATTTTGTAGTGGAGGCTGTGATACTGTAGTATAGAGCTCATATCTTCTCACCCCTTTGAAAGAACAAAGAACTATTTCTTCTAAGTTGTGGGAATGTTGGCAGCTGACAACTCTCAGGTGAATTCTTCTATGGGAATCACCTTGACCTGAAGGGAGTCATCTTGACCAAAGTCACACTCTTTCTCCAGAACATCCCACATTCAGCAACCTGTTCACATGAGTATATAAAACAATGGCTTCCTTGTCTCCAAGTGGAAGAATTCTGAAAGACAATTCCAGGTCAAGAACTCTCATAGAATTGTCCTAATGCCTTTGTTGTGTAAGCATCAAAGTTATCTTCATCCTCTACCCAATTCTGCATCCTTTAATCTCTCATAAGACTAGTTTCTGGAATACTGGAATTGAAATATCTTCAGATATAGGTTTGCTTTTCTTGCCTGACAGAACTGATTCATCATTTATATCTCAGAACTTACTCCCTGCATTGTTCTTAGTACAACAACAAAGGACTGTATCCAGCAAAACTCTGTCTTAGACCAAAGGGGTCTCTTTAGAACAAAGAAGGTGTGACAACATATACATGACCATAGATGGGATCTGTTGGTCCTATCATTTCCATGCCATCTAGATGATGCCAGACTGCTAAAACAAGTTGCAACTGAGGTACCAGCTTGGTGATGATACCCTTTGAAGGAGATGTACCATCTTCTAGGACACATCAAGGATTCTAGTATTTTATATCATGGGTATAGAATTCAAGATGTAGAGCTAGGAGGGAGCCACTTATTAACAGTTTCAGTGACTTAGGAAATTTGTGTTTCTCACCTTCAAAATCTGGAGCTCCATAAGATTAGAGGTCCTAGTTCCCAAAAAGGGAAGTCTTCTAATAGGGTAAAAAGGATAAATACCATTAAACTTTAATCTACAGTTCCCACGCCATCACTTCAGCTTCATTGTTTCATGAGACCAGCAGGAAAGCAGGCAAGGGTTATGGATCCTGATTATCAGGAAGAGATAGGACTGCTGTTACACTATCCAGAAAAGAATGTTTTGGATACACAGATTATTCACTTAGAAACTTCTTGGTGTCACTTGGGTTAATTTTGACAAGTATCCATGGCAATTTAAGACCATTAGTAATGGGACCTCCAGCACATCCCACTAAACTTTATCTTACATTTCCACAGGAAAAGAGTTCAATCAGAATCTTAGAGGAGCTCAATGTACAACATGTATCTGAGTGTAGCAAGGGCTTAATTAGCATAAATTATAGTGAATACTATGGTGTGCTGCCCACATCTCTACCCTTTAAGACAGAGACCCTCATTTCTCCAGCTTCTGGTAGTGTTGGCTGTTGACAGTCCTCAGCTTAGTAGGTCTCCTGGAATTTCCCACTGCTGAAGAGAACTATCTCATGCAAGAGTACTTTCCCTTCTCAGAGACATATCTAGTGACTGATTGATGTACATCCTAAAACTGTTTCTCCTGAGAGCACAACCCAATAAATTTCATGTTTGCCAATCATTGTCTCAGAGTTTATTTCCAGAGGATCCCAACCTTGGCATACCTATATTTCTCTACCTATCCAGGGAGACTTGAATTAAAACCAAACCAAACAAAGCGAACAAAGAGAAAGCAATACCTTTGTAATCCAAAGAGAAGTTTTAACACAGAAGGAGTTACCAAGTATCTCTACTTTCCCAGAGGGAGAAATTTGGGGAAGGGATTACTCTCAGGAGGTCACCAAATCATATTTATGCTTTGCTATTCTAAGTGTAATCTAAGGAGTAGCAGCATCAGTGTCACCTAGGAGTTTTTCAAAAACACAAACTTCCTAACCCCATCCCAGACCTACTGAATCTCAATATGCTTTTTACTAAATCCCCAGATGGTTTGTTTATATATTCAAGTTTGTAAAGAACTGTTCTGGAACAGTACTCTTGAAATGTTTTTGAATGACACATTCCTATCATTTAAAAAATGAGTATGTACTCCTAATATTTATATTATGTATAATAATATAACATTTTTATTGTTTATTATATATTCACTTGTTTATTATATAATATAAAATCTATACAATATTTATCAAGTATAATGATATTATGTACAATATTCTAATATGTCATAAACATTGAAAAAATATTCACAAATACAGAGAATTAAAAGAATAAGGCAAAAATATTAGGTGTAATTTTTTTTAGTTTCCTCCCACTCCTCAATAGATTGTCACATCACTCCATCTTGGGTGTGTGTTCTCCATATTGGTGATTTCTGCTCTCTAGCAGACACAATCCTGTGCATTAGGTAGAGTCTTAGGAGAGGGATTAATGGGAATACCAAGATTAGGAAAATTCAGAGATTATTTTCTCTCTGGACTGGGAACGGGAAGAAAATTAGAGTGGTGAGGATTGGCATAGAGTGGTGACAGAAACTAAAAATGCTCCTATCTCAAATAAACTAGCAGATTCTGGGGATAGAGAAAGCTCTCCTTTATTCTCCATTCTGTGTGATTCCAGTCCAAGATGTCCCCCAAACCTGTCCACTTTTCACATGGGATGCTTGCTACTTGCAGGTATCTGACTGAATTTTCAGCCGCTGCTTAGCATGTCATTTCATTTGTCAGGTAGATGAAGGTAATGAGAATTTATCAGCTCCCAGTTCAGATTCATAGCTGATCTGTCACCACATATTTCTATAAATATTGCTCTTATTTACCCAGGATGCATTTCAAATGTGCAGGACATTATACACATATTTTATGCACACATTTAGATACCTACATATATACATATCTTATATATAAAAATTACACATATATACATATTTTATACACACACACATACAATACATATCCAGACCAAGGTTTATAATTCTACTCCTCATTTTTCTGGCATGCCAAGATGAACCAGTGAAGCTGTGAGTGCCTGAATTGACATCTTCAATGATAATTGTATTAATGCTTAGGCTTAGGAGGTTGGTATGGAATCTGTTCAGGACCCCTGGTGTGGAAGCTGAGCTCCATTGTTCCACAAAGAAGAAAATACCCTATAATTTCACTGAAAGTGGAAGGGCAGCAAAATGATATTGTTTAGAAACTGCTCAAAGTAATAGCCATTGTGTCAGCTGCCTTGTCAGCCTCTCTGTCAGCAATGGAATGTTGCATGGGAATGAGAAAAAAAGTCTCTCTCTAAATGCAAGATAATTTAAATATTTGAGTGTGTTAGGAACAGGGGGTTTCAGAAAGAAGGGAAAGTAGCTTTATTTTCCAACAAAGGAAGCAATGTAGGAAATGATACCAGTAATAGTCAAGACGGTTGTATATTCTGTGTGGTGGTCAGAGGACATTGTTCCAGAATGTCTGAACTGGATGGCTCAGTGAGCAGTCACTGGTGAAACATTTCCTCAAACGAAGTTTTCATTCCAAAACCTGGTAGAGATATGTGGAGGGAACAAAGTATTTCCATTCATGATGGCTCCTCAAGTTCACTCTGTCAGTCCTTCTCAACTCCATACATACAAAAATGGTAATGAACCTACAGAAAGAGAACCCATGAGAATAAAAATGGAAAGCTATTAGCCAAATGTCCTTTCAGGTCTGCTGTTTCTGAAGACAGAAACAAACTATGGAATCCAAGAGTTCAGCTACAATGGCATACACCAGTCAGGATTGGGTGTGGGTCCATTCTTAGTGCTACAGTGACATTTTTTTCCTTGTAGAGAGATTAAAAAATTAATTCCTAGATTGCTTCATGGAATTACTCTTTTGCAAAAGCTAGGACTAGGACGATGGCAGAAAGTAATAACAGTATGACACGGAACTGAATTGAGTTAACCTTTGGGTCTGTGAGTAAATATGCAAAATTATCAATACCCATGCAGAGAAAAACCACTGAAATACCTGTAAATTACTTAATTTTGTGTTATAAGCTTCAGGTGTAAATGTACCAAACTAGCCAAAAACTTCTTGTTTTTTTTTCAGAGAAAGATCATACAATACACAACAGATCCTAAACAAACAAACCAAAAACTTCCACTCTAAATGAGCATAAAAATCAAAATTCCAAAAACAAATTAAAAATTCAAACAGCAAACATGCCAATCAGCACAATTAATATTACAAAATATTTATTACAGATTAAAAGCATTTTACTATTTGGCAAATATTTAAGTTTTTCAGTCTGCTGTTAGTCTTCATTTAGTATGCTGAAGATGATCAAAACGTAATGACACTATGCCATTTACTTGAAAAAAATTACAAAAGCACACAGAAAATGAAAATAAGATCAGAGGTATAGGAAAAAGAACTAGTTCATAAGTTTGGAAGTAAAAAATATAGTCTTTTAAATAAAAATGCACCTGATATGATAATTGTAGACTCGACATGGTAGAAGATAAAGTCAGTAGTTTCAAAAATAGCTCTAAAGACAACATTCAGCATGTAGGATAGATAATTTGATAAATTATGTGAAAGAGTATTTAAAGAGAAAATTTTCATGATCTCAGGATAGGCAAAGTTTCTTAAATGTGACACCAAAAGCACATTCCATAAGCAAACACACCAAAAATAGATAAAATGGATTTCATTACATTTAAAACTTTTGCTTTGAGAAAAATACTAATAAGAGAATGAGAAAGCAAATTAAAGACTAGGAGAAACTATTTGCAAATCTCATATGCCAAAAGGACTTGCATCTGGAATATATAAAGTACTCTCAAAACTTGACAGTCAGAAAACAAACAATCCAAATAGAAACTGGGTAAAAGTCTTGAACAGACCCTTCACCAAGGAGTGTATATAAAATGTTAGTAACCACATAAAAAGGTGTCAAACTCAATAGCTGTTAAAGACATGTAAATTAATACCATCATGAGATACTACTGCACATCTATTAGGAAGGCTTAACCAAAAAATACCGATAATAACAATAGCTGGAAAGGATGTAAAGAAACTGGTAGCCATCATATGTTGTTGTGGGAATACAAAATAGAACATGACTCTGCAAAGCCATTTGGCAGTGTCTTTAAAGCTAAACATACACTAACCATACGATCCAGCTATTGACTCCAGAGTATGTACCTAGAGATAAAGAGTGCATGAATGTTTATAACGACATTATTCATAATCACCTAAAACTGGAAACAACTCAAGTGTTCTTCAGTAAGTTAATGGATAAGCCAACTGTAGTATCATCACTAAAAATTACTATAGATATATTATACAAACTATTGATATATTTAAAAGCTTGGACACATCTCAAAGGCATCATACTGAATAAAATAAGTCAATCTCAAAATGTTACAGACTATATAATTTCATTTATGTGACATTCTGAAATAGGAAAGACAACAATGACAGAGAACAGAGCAATAGCAACCAGAAGTTACAGATTTGGAGAAGACTTGACTATAAAGTGACAGCATGAGAGAGTTTTGAGGAGTCATACAACTATTCTGTATCCTGATTCTGGTGGTATATGAATATGAATCTATACGTCATTTAAAATCATTGAATTTAACACCAAAAAATAACAAAACTTAAAATATGTTAATTTGAAAAATAAAGTTAAAAAATCAGCAAACAAGGTGACAGATATGAATGTGTGCATGTTTCTGAAAGTGACAGACAAAATATATGCATAGAAACCTTGGAAACACTCACCAGCTATTCAGTCAAAAAATTAAGGCGAAAATTTTTCAAAGAACAAATAATATGCAAGTTACATCCTCTCTCCAAAAGGCAACTTAACTCAAAAAAAAAAAAAAAAAACCCAAAAAACAAACACAAAAAGTTCACTTTGGACAAATCATGTATTTAGATATTTAGAAATAAATTGATTCTTCCTATGGAATAAAAAGGAAATGAAAATTTTAAAATACTTAAAAATGAATGACATTGCAATTTCAATATATCTTCTAAAATGAGCAAGTGTAAATAAATACCTTAAACATTTAACTAAGAATAATAAGAAGGCAAGCCAAATTAAGCTAGAGAGAAAAAATAACTAAATAGAAATCTAAGAAACAAGAGAGCATGTCAGGAAAATCCAAAGCTCTTTCCTTGAAATTTTTGGGGTATATAGCCAGTATTTTGTAATAACCATAACTGGAGAGTAACCTATAAAACTTGTATAAACATTTAAAAAATAAAACTAAAAAGATTCCAAAAAAACAAAAAAGTATGCAAACCTTTAACAAACGCATGAAGCCTAAACAATATGTTACTAAATAACTAAGAGATCACTGAAGAAATCAAAGAGGAAATCAAAAAATACCTAGAAACAAATGACAATGAAAACACGATGACTCAATACCTATGGGATGCAGCAGAAGCAGTTTTAAAAGGGAAGTTTATAGCAATTCAATCTCACCTCAAGGAACAAGAAAAATCTCAAACACACAACCTAAGCTTACACCTACAGCTATTAGAAAAAGAAGAACAACAAAACCCAAAATTTAGAAGAAGGAAATAAATCACAAAAACCAGATCAGAAATAAATGAAAAATAAATGAAGGAAACGATAGCAAAGATCAAAAAAACTAAAAGCTGGTTCTTTGAGAACATAAAGAAAATTGATAAACCATTAGCCAGACTCAACAAGAAAAAAGGGGAGAAGAGTCAAATCAATAGAATTTGAAATGAAAAAGAAGTAACAACTGACACTGCAGAAATACAAAGGATCATGAGAGGTTACTAAAAGCAACTATATACCAATAAAATGGACAACCTGGAAGAAATGGACAAATTCTTAGAAATGCACAGCCTTCCGAGACTGAACCATGAAAAAATAGAAAATATAAACAGACCAATCACAAGCACTGAAACAAACTGTGATTAAAAATTTTCCAACAAACAAAAGCTCAGGACCAGATGGCTACACAGGCGAATTCTATCAAACATTTAGAGAAGAGCTAACACTATCCTTCTCAAACTATTCCAAAATATAGCAGAGGAAGGAACACTCCCAAACTCATTCTACGAGGCCACCATCACTCTGATACCAAAACCAGACAAAGATGTCACAAGAAAGAAAACTACAGGCCAATATCACTGATGAACGTAGATGCAAAAATCCTCAACAAAATACTCGCAAACAGAATCCACGAGCACATCAAAAGGATCATACACCATGATCAAGTGAGATTTATCCCAGGAATGCAAGGATTATTCAATGTACACAAATCAATCAATGTGATACACCATATTAACAAATTGAAGGAGAAAAACCATATGATCATCTCAACAGATGCAGAGAAAGCTTCCAACAAATTTCAACACCCATTTAGTATAAACACCCTCCAGAACACAGGCATAGAGGGAAATTTCCTCAACATAATATAGGCCATATAAGACAAACACACAACCAACATCATCCTCAATGGTGAAAAGTTCAAACCATTTCCACTAAGATCAGGAACAAGAAAAGGTTGCCCACACCCACCACTATTATTCAACATAGTGTTTTGACACAGCAATCAGAGAAGAAAAAGAAATAAAAGGAATAAAAACCAGAAAAGAAGTAAAATTGTCACTGTTTGCGGATGACATGATACTATACATAGAGAATCCTAAAGATGTTACCAGAAAACTACTAGACCTAATCAATGAATTTGGTAAAGTATCAGCATACAAAATTAATGCACAAAAATCTCTTGCATTCCTATACACTAATGATGAAAAATCTGAAAGTGAAATTAAGAAAA
>NC_041232.1:50988138-50988964 GCF_002837175.3 Physeter macrocephalus | reverse complement strand
CACAGGCGAATTCTATCAAACATTTAGAGAAGAGCTAACACTATCCTTCTCAAACTATTCCAAAATATAGCAGAGGAAGGAACACTCCCAAACTCATTCTACGAGGCCACCATCACTCTGATACCAAAACCAGACAAAGATGTCACAAGAAAGAAAACTACAGGCCAATATCACTGATGAACGTAGATGCAAAAATCCTCAACAAAATACTCGCAAACAGAATCCACGAGCACATCAAAAGGATCATACACCATGATCAAGTGAGATTTATCCCAGGAATGCAAGGATTATTCAATGTACACAAATCAATCAATGTGATACACCATATTAACAAATTGAAGGAGAAAAACCATATGATCATCTCAACAGATGCAGAGAAAGCTTCCAACAAATTTCAACACCCATTTAGTATAAACACCCTCCAGAACACAGGCATAGAGGGAAATTTCCTCAACATAATATAGGCCATATAAGACAAACACACAACCAACATCATCCTCAATGGTGAAAAGTTCAAACCATTTCCACTAAGATCAGGAACAAGAAAAGGTTGCCCACACTCACCACTATTATTCAACATAGTGTTTTGACACAGCAATCAGAGAAGAAAAAGAAATAAAAGGAGTAAAAACCAGAAAAGAAGTAAAATTGTCACTGTTTGCAGATGACATGATACTATACATAGAGAATCCTAAAGATGTTACCAGAAAACTACTAGACCTAATCAATGAATTTGGTAAAGTATCAGCATACAAAATTAATGCACAAAAATCTCTTGCATTCCTATACACTAATGATGAAAAATCTGAAAGTGAAATTAAGAAAA
>NC_041232.1:50987032-50987919 GCF_002837175.3 Physeter macrocephalus | reverse complement strand
TACCTAAGGAGACAAAAGACCTGTATGCAGAAAATTATAGGACACTGATGAAAGAAATTAAAGATGATACAAACAGATGGAGAGATATACCATGTTCTTAGATTGGAAGAATCAACATTGTGAAATTGACTATACTACCCAAAGAAATCTACAGATTCAATGCAATTCCTATAAAACTGGCATTCCTATAAAACTACCACTGGCATTTTTCACAAAACTAGAACAAAAAATTTCACAATTTGTATGGAAACACAAAAGACCCTGAATAGCCAAAGCAATCCTGAGAACGAAAAATGGAGCTGGAGGTGAGATAAACCCACGAACATATGGTCACCTTATCTTTGATAAAGGAGACCAGAATATTCAGTGGAGAAAGCACAGCCTCTTCAGTAAGTGGTGCTGGGAAAATTGGACAACTACAAGTAAAAGACTGAAATTAGAACACTTCCTAACACCATACACAAAAATAAACTCAAAATGGATTAAAGACCTAAATGTAAGACCTGACACTATCAAATTCTTAGAGGAAAATATAAGCAGAACACTCTATGACATAAATCACAACAAGATCCTTTTTGACCCACCTCCAAGAGAAATGGAAATAAAAACAAAAATAAACAAATGGGACCTAATGAAACTTCAAAGCTGTTGCACAGCAAATGAAACCATAAAAAAGATGAAAATACAACCCTCAGAATGGGAGAAAATATTTGCAAATGAAGCAAGTGACAAAGGATTAATCTCCAAAATTTACAAGAAGCTCATGCAGCTTGATATCAAAAAAACAAAAAAGCCAATCTAAAAATGGGCAGAAGACCTAAATAGACATTTTTCCAAAGAAGATATACAGATTGCCAACAAACACATGAAAGAATGCTCAACATCAT
>NC_041232.1:50897484-50987007 GCF_002837175.3 Physeter macrocephalus | reverse complement strand
GCGATCCCACTACTGGGCATATACCCTGAGAAAACCATATTTCAAAAAGAGTCATGTACCAAAATGTTCATTGCAGCTCTATTTACTATAGCCAGGACATGGAAGCAACCTAAGTGTCCATCAACAGATGAATGGATAAAGAAGATGTGGCACATATATACAATGGAATATTACTCAGCCATAAAAAGAAATGAAATTGAGTTATTTGTAGTGAGGTGGATGGACCTAGAGTCTGTCGTACAGAGTGAAGTAAGTCAGAAAGAGAAAAACAAATACTGTATGCTAACACATATATATGGAATCTAAAAACAAACAAACAAACAAAAAAATGGTCATGAAGACCCTAGGGGCAAGATGGGAATAAAGACACAGACCTAGTAGACAATGGACTTGAGGATACAGGGAGGGGGAAGTGTAAGCTGGGACAAAGTGAGAGAGTGGCATGGACATATATACACTACCAAACATAAAATAGATAGCTAGTGGGAAGCAGCCGCATAGCACAGGGAGATCAACTCGATGCTTTGTGACCACCTAGAGGGGTGGGATGGGGAGGGTGGAGGGAGGGAGACACAAGAGGGAAGAGATATGGGGACATATGTATATGTATGATGCATTCACTTTGTTATAAAGCAGAAACTAACACAACATTGTAAAGCAATTATACTCCAGTAAAGACATTTAAAGAAAAAGAATGATAAAGTGGGAGAAAAGGAACACAGAGATACACATACAATTTACAGATATAAATAAATAGGACATAATTGCATAGAATACAGAAAATCTTAAAATATTAAGAGAATATTATAAAAAACATGCACCTGAATTTAAAAACCTTAATGCAATGAATATTTTCTGAAAACACACAAATAAGCCAAATTGACTGAAAAAGAAATAGAAGGATTTCCCTGGTGGTCCAGTGGTTCAGACTTTGCCTTCCAATGCAGAGGGTGTGGATTTGATCCCTGGTAGGGGAGCTAGGATCCCACATGTCTCACAGCCAAAAAAACAAAACATAAAATAGAAGCAATATTGTTAACAAATTTAATAAAGACTTAAAAATGGTCACATCAAAAAATATGTATATCTTAATGAAAAGAAGAAATAGAAAGTCTTGATAAATCAGTAACAATTATTGAAATTAAGTGTAACAATATGTTTGCCTTCAAAGTTAACAGCCCCAGATATTTTATGGCAAATTTGGTAATATACTCCATAATTTGATGAATCTGGTGTTTTAGAGCACACATATGTATTATGTTATTCTGTAATTCTTGTTTGAAACATTTCAAATTAAAATAAATTTAAAATAAATGAAGAAAAGCACAGAGATTAGAGCAGAAGATGTGCCTCCAGCTTCTGTCTTGACGTCTTGCTCACAATGATGTAAGACATTTAACATGACTGAGGCCTAGATTTCTTTTTTATTGTGAGGGGAATATAAGGTCATCTGTATGAATGTGTCTAAGACATGCATGATTCATGTTCTATAAGTATTTCTGAACCTGATCTGATCATCTCAACTCAAAAAGCTTAGAATCTCTTAATGGATCTTATTGTAAGTCATCAATACAAGGCTTCCCTGCTGGTGCAGTGGTTAAGAATCTGCCTGCCAATGCATGCAAGGAACACAGGTTCGAGCCCTGGTCTGGAAAGATCCCACATGCCGCGGAGCAACTAAGCCCATGCACCAAAACTACTGAGCCTGTGCTCTAGAGCCCGCGTGCCACAACTACTGAAGCCTGTGTGCCTACAGTCCATGCTTCACAACGAGAGAAGCCACTGCAATGAGAAGCCTGAGCACAGCAACCAAGAGTAGCCCCCACTTGCTGCAACTAGAGAAAGTCCCCACGCAGAAACGAAGACCCAATGTGGCCAAAATAAATAAATAAAATAAATAAATTTATTTTTAAAAAAAGACACCAACACAGAGACAAGCAGTACTATAAGATTGGACCAAACAAAGTTCGCTTTTGAGTTTGTAAGAATACCAGTTGAGAGCTATATGTGGAAGATGAATGAGACAAAATGTGAAATAATTGTTACTAGAATATGAACAAATAATAAATTCTGAAACTGTAAAATTCAAATTTCAAAATTTGTGAATATGTGTGCATTAATAGAAGTGGGATATCTAGAAAGGCAGGTAATGCACCCTGGTTTGAATGACGCTGGATGTATGGAGCTCACTCCTTCATGCCACACTCAAAGCACTAACTGCAACAAGTTCAGATCAGGGAGCCCAAGATTCCAGGAAACCTGAACAGCTTTTATTGTGAGAACCCAAAGAAAGATCCAGGAAATTACAATCTGAAGAAAGGAAGCCCCAAGAGAGACATGAACGGATGGCTTCAAATGTGTGAAGACAAGAAAGGCCAACAGCCAGAATCTGTGTGCTGCCTTGTGAGAGGATGACATTTGTGTCACTTTAAGTCTCTATCTGAACTGTGCTATGCCCTACCTTGCCTTTCTCCACCCTGAGATTTTCACATGCAGGCCGGATAGTCTCGCGAGAGGAATGCTCTATGGGTATCAGGACCAGATGAGCCTCGAGGTCCCTCTCAAACCTGACGCAGTACTTCTGAGGGGTTCCTGTACTGCAGCCCACTCCCTTTGTAGGTCAGAGACCTTGAGAATTATGCAAAAACAGGACTTTCACCCCTAGATCATTGCACCTCCTGGACACAGATTTCTCCCCCAGGATTCATGAGCAGCCAAACTGTTGATCACAGGGAGCGAAGCTTATAAATATGTTTATAACCCCTTTATCATTATCTGAAAATAATTTGATGTTTTTGGTCCTCTGATGATGGATCCAGAATAGAATCCTCTGTGGAGATGAGTCCAAAATGGTATTTAAATGTCTCAATGACAGACTTTTAGAAAAAATGTGAGGTCAGGGGTTTGTGATTTGTGATAGTGAGTCTTGGAAGCAGGCTCTACAGTAATGGTGGAATGAGCCAGGCTTCACAGGTGTGACATTCCTGGTACAACAAATCCTTCTATTACCATCATCATTCCTGCAGCTGACATCTGCAGGGTGTGGTGCTATTTTCACTATGTACAATTTCTCAATCTTCCCAACATTTCCATAGATCAGATGATTTTTCAAAAACTTATATTTAGCAGATATAAAATTTTAGAAACAAAAAAGCTGATTAACTTATCTAAAGTCACACAGTAGGTATATGATGACAGAGCCAAGATTGAATCTGATGATCTAATGGCACTGACCGCACCAGCCCTTCTTTGAGCCACCAAAGCATTGATTGGAGGAATTCACTCATTTTGTAACTGTCATTTGTACAGTCACATAGCCTATAATTTTAATTCAAAGGAGTCTACACTGTACACTTTTATTGCTCTTTGTCCAAAAGTGAAAATGAAATAACAGACAATCATGAACATATTCTGTGCCTCTTCTGTGCAAATTCTGTGCCTCTTCTTTCTAGTGTCAGTAGATTTACTTTGCTAGTTAGATTTCATTCTGGGACAATCCTAAAAACACTCTGCGTGGTCGTCGGTGGCATGGCAGGTGTTGGCTTAGCATCATCCTAGGGCAAAAGAGATTCATGATGAAGGATATAATTCTCAAAGGCTACATAAGTGAGAATTGGTTATCTGAAAAGTCTCACCGTGTGTTGGAGACAGTAGTGCACCTGGGAACCAAAGGTCCCGAACTCAGCGACCTCTAAGAGTTTCTCTAACTCTGCCTCTGTGTGTTCAGAGATCCATCAGTAGGGTACTTTCTTCAGTGTCCACACCTGAGTGTTCTTCTTACACCTGTAGCTCCCATTTCTAGTTCAGAGCTTCTTATTTCCTTCTCCAGGCAGCATTCTAGCCTTGATTAGAGTATATAAATTTATATCATCCAGCATGGCATTTCTGTCCTCTCCCACCACCATTTTGTAATTTGAAATGAAGTTGTTGAGGGAAAAGCACAGCTTTTGCAAATGGTGGGAATATGGGTGAATTCCACTTCCAACTCTTACTACCCATTAACCTTAGAATATCATATGCTGTGGAATCAGACAGATCTGGTTCAAATCTGAGATCTTTCACTTTGTTGTAGAATCTTGGGCAAATGACTTATCTACAACTCACTTGCAAATGGGGATAATACTAATGGCATTAATTATACTGTGGGAACATACATGTAGAGTAGCTAGCATAAACTGTTTAAAAAATGATAGATTTTACTCTTAAAATTTATGCAAAGCACCTAACACAGAGCCCAACACCTACTAAATGCTCAGTCAGCTTTATTACTTGTCCTTCCACCTAAGCATATCTTGAGTATGTTCTTAACATTCAGACCACAACTTTAATTCTGGACACTGTGATTGCTGCTCTACTGAGCTTTCATGGCCAGCCCTAGACTAGGTTAGTATTTCTGATCTCCATCCTGCCTCCCAATTTTTCTACCTCCATCTCCCATAATGAACTAGTAACTTAAAGGCATACCTCACTGAATCCTAATATTTGAACCACAAGGAACCATAGAAGACTCTTTTCCATGCATTAACTATCAGCTTTTTTTGGCGGTTGATGTTGAGAATTCATGGGAGTTCTATATTGTTAGGGCTTCCATAACAAATTCTCATGAGCTTAGTGGCTCAAAACAACATAAATTAATCATTTTATTGTTCTGGAGGCCAGAAGTCTGAAATCAAGGTATTAGCAGGGCCATGCTCCCCCTGAAGTTTCTAGAGGAGGAGCCTTCCCTGTCTCTCCCAGGTTCTGGTTGTTCCCAGAAACCCTTAGCTTCCTTGGCTACTTCACTCTTATCTCTATCACCCTGGTCACATTGCTTCCTCCTCTTCCTATGTCTCTGTGTCTTCTTTTCTGTATCTCATAAGGGCACCTCTTACTGTTTTTAAGGCACATCCAGCTAATCCAGGATAATCTCCTCATCTCAAGATCCTTAATTATACAGACAAATACCCTTTTTCCAATTAAGGTCACATTCATGGGTTCTGGGATTTAGGAAAAGGACGTATCATTTTGGAGGTGACTAATCTATTTATTGCACTAGAGGAAGGAGAAAAAAAATGGAGAAGAAATGGATGTATGTCCTCCACATTGGAGATTTGTACATTGCCTAAAGGCTTAGACCCAAAAAACCACAGGCAGCCAAGACACACTTTCCTTTCTCATTCCTCAGGTTTGACTCTACGGATGAATCAGCCTATGGAGGTACCATTTAAAGAGCTGCATAAAATCACCTCTCAGATGAAATAATCAAGGTGTTAACTGACCTCTCTCTGAACTTGTTTCTTCTAAGAATACTTCACACAAGTGCTTGTTTTTCTGGTTTAAGGCCATCAATCCTAATTTGCCCACACTCTGATCACCTGAAATAATTCCTGTCCTTATTCCTTACCTATACCTAGATTTATATTCAGTTATCATATCCCCTAACCACTGTCATCATTGATCTAGGCTGGATGTATAAAGCACTTTGAATAATCTTTCTCTGTAGGTCATATCCTTTAATCCTTTTATCATTTTGGGGTCCTCTCCAATTTATCAATGTCTCATTCTAAAACAAACAGCCAAAATGCTACAAGAAGTGTTGTGCACCTTGTTTTTAAACAGATAGATAATGGATATTCACAAAGAACTCAGGAGATTTTCAGAAACACATGTTAAGTCAGCCTGCCTAGTGCTTTATGCACTTCTCCACTCCCTCAGCAACTGCATTAATTTCTTTCAACCATCAGGGGTAATGGAGAAAACAGACAGCTCTGGGTGGATTAGTTATGTCTAAAAATAATAGTAGCTGCCATTTATCTCATGCTCACATGTGCCACCACGTGTACTTTTCATGTATTGTTACCTCATATAATCCTGTCTTCTTTCAGTTGCACAGATGAGAAAACATAGACTGAGAGAAAGTAGGAACTTTTTGGATGTCTATACAACTGTTAAATCATGATGCTGTGATTCTGTCCCAGGTTTGGTTGCAGAGTCTGTGGTCCATGATGCTTCATCTCAGTAAAGCACTAGATCACATTTTAAACCCCTAAGAAAACACTAAGAATACTACCTCATTTAAAGGATAGTTCATTAATATTCAGTTTACTGGCTGGATTCAGCTATTTTATTCTCTCCAAAATGATTTACTTGTCTAGATTTGGCCTTTGAATCAAGACTAACCTTTCTAAAGGGTCATTACCTTAAAAGGTCATTTAATCTATACCCATGCCTTGGGGGTACCATTCAAGGAGGTAATTTCTCAAGGTCAATAAAGACTTCTCTTTGCAACTTGAACTCTGTCTCTTTTAAAAACTGTTTTACACAAGTTTTCAGCAGATCTTCTTACAACAGTTTTCAATGGAGTCAACACATACAACTCAATAACCTGTTCTACCCGGTCTTGATCTGTGTTCTGCAAGTCTTACAAGGAAAACATTAAAAATATACATAACTTTTGTTAAGAAAATAGGTTTTACAGAAGATAAGGCTTGATAAAATATAGATGGGAAATACTCAAGATTACTCAAGAAATACTCAAGATACTCACCATGATCCAGGGTGATACTTTATGGCATAGAATGGGGATTGGTAAACCTGTTTAACTGAAATACCTGAGAGGTTTAAAAATTCCATAAGCCCATCCCAGACCAATTGGATCAGATATTCAAAGGTTGAGATCTGAGACTTGTTAGTTAAAAAAATTTTCAGATAATTATTATTATCAATCAGATTTGTGACTATAGACTATTGGCAGAATATATATTCAAAGAAAGGATACTAATGTTGGTAATAATTAGACTAATATCTTATTGCTATTTAGTGCTTTCCAGTTTTCAAAGTAATATTCCACCAACTCTTTCATTTGACCTTTGCAGTAAATCAAAATATTGTTCTATAGACCAAAGTCAAGTAACATATGATACAACTAAAACTCAAGGTACTAAATTTCTACTTAGCTCCTACCCTAAGTAACAAGGGTATTAACTGGTAATGCTGGGCTGTAGCCCAGGCCTCTGAGTAGCTAGTCTAGTCCTTCCCAGTCAGTGAATCTGTGCAGCCTTAGTTGAGGAAAGATGAAGCTAGTAAGGAAAGAATCCTATTTGGGAAGAAATAAAGAAAACTGAATTGGGTTCCAGTCCTGCTTCTCACTTGCTACATGGTCTTTAACAATTCACCTCATCTTTCCAGGCTTTATACTGTTAAGAATATAGGCTCTAGAATCACACCACCCTTGGTCAAACACTTCTTCTACCACCGTAGCTGAGGTTCTGTGGACAAGTTACTTAATTTCTCTCTGTGCCTTGTCATCCTCATCTGGACAATAGGCTATGGTGAAGATTAAATGTGTGGATATATGTAATATGTATATATGTACATATATATATATATATATAGAGAGAGAGAGAGAGATGTTGGGGGAGGGGAGAGGAAGAACACTAGAACAGTTTCTATAAAGTACTGAGTGTCCCTTTAAGTATTAGTTTAGGGAAATTAATCAGATAAGTGCAAAGTTTTGATTAAGCATAGATTTTTTAACATTGACTCTTAGAAGAGAATATTAGACAACAAAATCATATATGAGGAATAGTTTATAAATCAGAAGTTTATAAATCAGAAGACTATTTCCCTACTTTTAAGAAAATTATATTTATTGAGCATTTAGAGGTTATGTAACATGTGCCAGACACTGTGATAAATGTCTAACATGCATTATTTCCCGTAATCCTCAACACAGTTCCATGACCTGTGAATGCTCTTTCATTCTCACTTTACAGATAAGGAGACTGAAGCTTAGGGAAACTAAGTAAATTGCCCAGAGTCACAGAGCTGGTGTGTAGGGCAGGGCGGTGGGGATTAGTTCACAAGTCATTCACATCCAGACCCTGCTGTCTACACCAGCCCTTAACTGCTTGTGTATGTGCACCACAAGCACAATTTCCAAAAGGAAGAAGCTTATCCTCCATACTTGCCACTTCTTTCTGATTCCTTCTTATCATCTCCTGTGCTTTTCATTTCCTCCCAAATTCCCCCTCCCCCATACCCACCATCAGTCTTTAGTACTACATTTTAGCTTCACAAATTCTATCATATAAACCCCCTTCTCAGACCAGGCCTTAATAGAATTGATCCATATGCCAAAAATTACTTCCCCCTTCACAATGAAATTGTCATTTTCTGTTCTCAGCCAGGTAGCAAATGCAGAGAAATCAGACTACGTAATTCACAGCAAGGAATGCTTCACAGTAAGAAAGATAATCTTTACATTTTTATTTTCTAAAATGTGTTGGTTAACTGAGCTACATCTTTACTTAGTGGAGTGTTAGACTATGAAAAGGTGAAATGGAGGATTTGGCCTGGATTAGGGAGATACTGCAAGGTAAAAGGACCCTACATAGTTCTTTACAGAAACTATGGGTGCATGTTTAAAAAGGAGGCCACAGCCATATTCCAAGTATTCACACATTTGAAAGTGAAAAAGTGAATGTGCCCAAGTAACATTGGTGTTTGGAGGACAAAGACGCTCTTTCATCATTTTATTAAAGAAGCCACAAAGTGATGGAAGGACGGGTATTGCATGTCCTTTCTCTAGAGCAGCTTGCCCACCCCCCTTCCCATTTTATTAAATCCAAGAAAGAAGCATTGTCCTTTGGTTGACAGTAAACTGCCATACAACATTGGCTCTGTCTCCTCTGAAAGCCAGTGCTAAGGTGTTCTCTATAGCATGATATTTACAGATTAAAGAAAGATGACATTTCCAGAATAAAGACAGCCAGCTCTGTGGTAGGATCAGCTGCCTGCAAACTCACTTCAGTTAGAAATGACTGTTTTTCCTGTTTTTCTGCATAAAAGCTTTTTGCTTTTTGGAGAAATCTGCAGATTCACTTCAAAGTGCCCTGTACCACACACACACACACAGAGCAAGCCTGGCAGGGAGCCTGAGGAGAAGGGGAGAGGTTCTTCTATTCACAACATCCTGGAGGGGTTCAGGGAGGAGGCGGAACCCTGGCTCCTCTTCATCTTTCTGCACATGGTCTGGCTGTCTTCCAGAAATATCTTTGAGAATCTCCTCTGTGAAGCCAAAGTTGGCTCTGACCTCAAGAAGTAAACATAAAGAAAGATAACCAACAGTACACGAGTCAGGTAGAATATGATACTGAATACAGATGGTAACAATATCAGTAATAATACTACCTTGATTGTTCTATCTGGTAAACAATGTATATATTTATGTGAGTGTGTGTTATGTATATGTGTGTGTGAGTATGCATATGGTTTATACATATATGTGAATGTGTGTTCTATATATATATACATATAATATTTTTATACTTAATCTCCTTAACTACAATATTGTTCCTGTTCCTATTAGCACCTGAGTACATGAGGATTAGGGAGGGCTTTCCCAAGGACATTTAGCTAGTAAGTCATGGAGAAATTTCCAGACCCAGCTTTGTCAGACACCAGAGCACATGTTTTTAATCCCCGTAATACCACCTCTAATAGTATAGTAAATGCATCATGGGTTTAAAGAAAAAAAGAATCACTAGAGGCTGCAACAATGTATAGAAATCAAGAGGTTGGATTAGACAAGTCCTTGAAAAATGGGTAGGGTCAAGATGGAAGGGTGACCAAAGGCCTGGCATAGGATGGATTGAATAGTGAAAACTAATATGCCCAGACAATGGGAGTAGGGGACAGTGGGAAGGTTTTGATTAGAAGATGATCTCGGGGTTGAGATTTCATCCTGAGGGCACTGGAGAGTCACAGAATTTTCTCAAGTAAGACACAGGGCAAAATATTCTTCCCTAATAGGAAACTGTTTCCTGAAGGCTTCTTTTAAATGTGGTCATCTATTGTGGTTGTGTTAAAAATAAACACATGGTGAAGGACTCCTTATATTTTGCAGACATATATTGAAATATTTAAGGATGAACTGGTAGGATGTTTAAAGTGTTTGCTTTAAAAATCCACTATGTTCATTGGAGGAAATGGGGTAGGAGTAAAAACAAACTTGGCCTCATGTTGTTTCACGGGTTCATGAAGGTTTGTGATACTGTTCTACTTTTACATATCCTAAAGTTTTTCCATAATAATGGATTAAATAAGAATCATTAACAACATTAGTACTGCTTTAAATGGTGAGTATAAAGTAAAATATAAAATAATAAAGCTACCTGTGAATCTTTGAGACTGAAATAAAACAACAATGGATTTTCCTGAAAAAAAAGTGAGCATGGTTTCAGGATCAGCTCTTAAGTCATTTCCCATTATGTTATTAACTTAGAAAAGTACATCTGATAATAGCAATACTTTACACACATATAATCCTTTACTTCAAAGTATTTCACATGCAACATTTTATATGATCTTCATAGGATTCCTGAGAGTAGCTGGGCTCCCAGCATGAAGTTTGTCCTACTTGGCATCTAGTGAGAGGATTCTGGTGGAGACTTTAAAATATCTTACTTTGACCTTTGAATTTCTCATGGCAATTGAAAATTTAGCAAAGATAGACAGTAATGACAAAATAATGGTTATTGTCATTGCTGTCAAAGGAGGCACAAAGACCCAAACACATTAACACAAGTCTGAAAATAATAATCCCAGCATCTACTCTTCCCAGAATGCCCTCAATGAATATGTTCTGATGAGTGAATGACCCACTTTCATACTGACGTATGATTAAAATAGCCATCTACAGAAGTCTAAAGTTCAGTCCCATTGAGATATTTTCACATACCTTTATTTACATATTCTAAATGCTTATAAGGGGTAAATTTTAATCTCTTTCTGATAATTTCAAAAAGTTTACTTATTTGTTTTTTTATCTTGCCTTGCCTGTTTCAGACTTGTATGAGAAAGAAGCTGAGGAGTAGATCAAGTGATAAGCCCATCCAGCTTAGTAGGTCTAAAAAGAGTCTGAGAATTATGGAGTTAAAAACATATTTTTCTTACACATATTCTACCAGTATATTCTTATTTCTCTTTCCTCTTTCCAGACCCATTTTCTTATGGGTACTTTGAACTAATAAGAGGTAGCATAATATACAAAAAGAACAAGAATTTTAATTCAGTAAATTATATTGATGCCAAGTTTGTCCTTGGGAAAGTGTCTCTGGATTTTATTTTCCTAATTTTATATTGAGCTAAAACTTTGCCCACTTCATACAGGATATAAGTTGCTACAATGCTTCTTAAATGATATGAGTTAACACATCAAAATTTTGTTATGTATGAAGCTGGTATAGATCTAAAACTTTATCTTTAAGAATCAAACAAATGAAGCGCCAATGGTAGAACTAAAACACCATGTTTGATAGTCTAGGTTAGGGTAACCTGTCAGGTGCCCTTCTATTCATTCCCCGCCATATGTTGCAACTTGTTATCCCCAGTTATAGGGCTGATAGTCTAGGAAGGCATCTGAGAAATGAGAAGTCAAAATTACAATGTAGCTCAGTCATTAAGCTGTCCTTTTGGCAAACTTGCTGGCCTCTTTTCATGCATTGCCAACGATTATTTTGGTGTTTTAGAGGTTTGGCCATTAGGCCATTAAATGCTTTGAGCTCCATTTTCCTTCTCTATAAAAGCAGTATGACACTGATGACTAGTGGGTTGTTATATTTATGTCAGCATGAATAATGTAGTAAAAGTAATAACAATCATATAATGGTCATATTTTATATGATAGTTACTTACCAAGGTATAATTAATGTATTGTATCCTCATTACTTAATATGGGCCTCCTGCCTTGTTTCATGTAGACAGCTGTTTATGTGGGGACCCAGATGCTGACAGTATCTTGTCTGCCATAGCTGAAGAGAAAGGTGAGGAAGGAAGTTATTCAGCTAATATATTCCTAATGCTTTCTCTTCCTCCTGCAGTTGGCTTCTAGGATTCTGTGCTTTAGAATAAGGCTGGCCACAGACTCTACAACAACAGATTCTGCAAAATATAATTGACAGCCCATGACAAATGTGGATATGCCAGGGACATTCTCACATTACTTATGCTGAGTTTCCTTCTTTACAAGAAATGTCTTCAGGCTTAGGGAGTGACTTGTCCCAAGACTAAGAATCAGGAAGTAGCAGAATCAATACTAGGTTAGGTCCACTCCATGAGTGAGCCCCTCCCACACTCCACCATTTCCCTTGGTCATGAAAGTGCCTTGGTAAGGGGACCGGAGAGAGAAACTGGTATCATAACTAAATCAAGCTAAATAGCATGGTTCATCAGTACACTTGGAACCTTGAATTAATTTACATTTTGTTGAACAAAATTCAAAGGCAGGTGATAAAAAATACATATATGGAAACACTGAGAAGTTTACTTAATATAGCAGGTGGCTGCCTAGGTAACTGCATCCTGGTACTTGTAGGGATGCTCAGAGCAGCCTTGGATTTCCATCTCTACATGTATCTCCATATCCGATGGTGTTCATTCCATCACTACTGCTGATGACAGGCACATCTCTCTTTTGAAATTGTGAACTGCTGCATTAATGGACCCCACCCCACCCTGATTCCACCCTGCTTTCTGCCCCCATTCATTGCATGCATAATTGCATGAGTAAGATGACCTACCAGTATAATGGGCCTGCTGAGATTGTGGTGTGGGAAAAAACTGGGATGTTTGTTTGAGAACTTCTTTTCTGTTTCCATTTTTGATTAAGCTCTGGCTTTAAGTATCAAAAATGATGTAGTTTCCTTGATAGCTGATCTGTATAGCAGTTGCTAATGAGGCCACCATAGTGAGTTTTCTTTCTGGGAGATGCATGGGAATAAGCAAGTCTTGCACTACTCCTCAAGTGAAAGATTTACCCAAGTCTGTCCCCTTAGCTCTCCACTTTAGAGATTTATAGAATAATACTATTCCACCAGCAAGCATCTAGGGAGAGAATATTAATTGGTGGAGGAAAAAGTATTGAGACTAATCAAGTCAGGGGCTCAGAGAGATCCACTGAGACAAGGACAAGATCAGTGGAACACCTCAAAACCCAGGGGACTTGCTAAACACTAGTATTCTTTGGACCTTCACCCATACTCAGGCTTCTACTTTCTGTGTGTGTGCGTGTGCGTGTGCATGTGCGTGTGTGTGTGTGTGTGTGTGTGTGTGTGTGTGTGGCAGGAATAAGGGCAATGGCCAGGTAGATAATGATGGCAGAAGAGACCAAGACCATCATTTGGAATGTCTGTTCCTTCAGGTGAATGCCAAGCTGTTGGGGAGGGAGTGGTAATTAGAGGTGTAACAGGTAAGGTTATTAGTTGTAACAAATATAAACTAGCTTCTATAGTTTAAGACATATATTAAAGACTATTGGCTAGCTCACAGAGTCTTCAGGCTATGCAGCCCAGGAGGATGTCCAAAGCCAAACCACAGAACTGGCCCCATGGAGGCAACCTGGTATCTCTGCCATGGTACAGATACCATGGAAGCCAGCCCTGGAGGCTTCTGCTGGAACCTTAGCCACCACTGCCCCTGGAAACTGGATGTATCTGCCACTACCATTTCTTAAAAGGATTCCACATGGGGCCTACTTCTTTAAATTCCTATCTTCCAATTCACAGTCCATCCCTTGAGCTTGATTGACAGATATGAGTGGACCTTAGCTGCAAAGGAAGTTGGAGAATTGTGTACGTGGCTCCTGCAAAGAGTGAAAAGGTAGGAAGTAAAGTACCTCAACTTAAAAAGGGTGCTCAAATTTCCTGGAAGACCTCAAAATTTATAAGTATCTGTTTAATAGGAATCTGTGTTAGATAAATTACAAGCTGACATGGGACTATGTGACAAGCAAACCCATGAGGACTGAAATAAACTAACAGGAAACTAGAAGAGCACCAGGGATTATGATTAGAAGTCAAGTAAAACAGATTGATGGCTCATTTGGGAGATCAAGGATGCTGCTGGGTCAAGTTAAAACAAGTAATCAGAGATGCTGAGAAATATACTAGGAGCAGCTAGCTAATTAAGGTCCTACTCTATTGGATGTTAAATCCCTAAGCTAGGCCCTTTTTGATTTAGGGACAAGGTGGATCTGGGTTTCTTAATTTTTCTTTGGTTTTGTAATGTTTTGCTTTGGTATTTACGCGACCAAAAGGAACTGACAGATCCTATGTTCATTTATTCAGCAAAATTATTGTGCATATGCAAAGTGCTAGGCACATGGTCCAGGTACTTGAGATATAGAGAGGAGTAAAATACCATCCCTATCTTCAGTGTATTTACAATCTATGGAGAGCAGATGCAAAACAGAGGGACAGGTCAGGTGGACGAAAAGAAGCAATTGTTATACTTTTATCTGATCTTCCTTTACATCATAGATTTTATCCTAGTTGGAACTTACATATTCATTTGATTGTTTATTTGTGTAAAGATCTCTGTCCCACGGGAATTTAAAGGAAATGAGGGCAGAGATTTCTGTTTATCACTCTATATTCTCTGACTAGTGTAAAGTAGATGCCAATAAATATGTATTAAGAGAATGAATTAACGGATAATGATGAACAGTGAGCTGATCCTTCCCAAATGAGTGTTTCTCACTAAATATTAGGTGATGGGGAGATGGAGGAAATTCTAGAAAGAAGGGCTAATATTACTTTGAGCATGGGAGTAAAAAGCCTAAGTAAAGTCCAGAAACTATAAATCACTTGGTGCTGTTGAAACATAAATATTGAGGCCAGTGAAGATGACTGATAAGGTTGGAAGTCATAGAGGTCAGACATGAAAGGGCTTTGCATTCATTTCCTAATTCTCTGTATTCTGTTTGTATTTTGTCATAACTTTCATGGGTCAAGAATCCAGGCATGGCTTAGTTGATACATCTACTCAAGTCTCACAAGGCTGCAATCAAGGGGCTGAGTCTGGGGTTCCAGCTGAGTCTCAGCATCCTCTTCCAAGCACATGCATTTGTTAGGCAAAATTCACTTCCTGCCAGCTGTAAGACTCATGATGGCTTGCTTCTTCGGGACCAGTGAAGGGCCAGCTCCCTTTAATCAGTCTCCCCTGATTAAATCATGCTTACTCCCCATGCAATTTCCCATTGGCATGTAGCATGACTTAATCATAAGAGTGACATCTGTCACATTCATAGGTCAAGGGAATGGGATTATGCAACCAGGGCATAAAAGTTTAGGGTCCATCTTAGAATTCTGCCTATCATATCATTGAACATTGTATAAAGAAGCTTGTCATCTCTCCCAAGTAATGGAGAGTCATTGAAAGGAAATGAGAAATGGAATGATGGAAACATATTGTTTTCTCTGTGAATCAGTGATGTGGATGACAGATTTTAGAGGACCTATAGTTTGGTGGACAAGATATTAGACTATGGCAGAGATCTAAGTGAAAGATGATAATGGGGCAGTGGGAGTGAATGGTACAACTGCCCCCTGTTATTTGGATCAGAAACATAAGACTCACCCCTGATTTATATATTTGCCTTACTTTCCACATCCAAGCCACCAGCAAGCTGTATCAACCATAATTCCCTAATAGGCAGAGAATACGTAACTTCTCTCCATAGCTATCACCTAGCCCAAGCCACCATCATCGACATCATTCATTCTCCATATCTTTTAAAATATAGTTTAGATTTATGTTACTATCTTTCTCAGATCCCTCAATGGTTTCCCACTGAATTTAAAATGAATTAAAACTCTTTATCATATCTCACTGGGTTCTTTCCTCTGCTTATCTTTCAGAAATAGTGTTAGGCCCTGAAACCACTGTGCTCCAGCTAAAAGTCCTTCACTTTTATAGGCTGACTGTTCATCATTCCAGGGCCTTTGCTGCTGCTGTTCCTCCAGCTTAGACTGCTCTTCCTCCAGATATTTGTAGCTGGCTCCTTCACATCATCCAGACCTCAGATTAAATGTCACTCAGAGATGATAAGCAAGTCATTCTCAGTCATAATACCTTATCTTATCATCTTCATAAGGGATCCATATGTGGATTAACTTGTTTATTTGTTTACAGTTTGCCTCTCCCACTGAGAGGAAGTTCCAAGATGCCATCACCCTTTTCACTCATTATCTCTAATGTATAGACATATGGCTGATACATATTAGATTGTTTAACAGGTATTTATTAAACCAGTATATGCATTTGAAGAAAATTTTAAATGATTTGGACTTGATGATTAATTGAATGTGATTGACAATGGAAATGAAACATGAAAGGATCTTGGCTTTTTAATTTGGGCCACTGAGATTAAAAAAAAAAATGGAAAAGAGTGGGATTTGGACAGACACTAAAGCGCATATAGTCTAAACAGAAAGACAATGAATGAGACATTTAAGAAAACCTTGTAAATAGCTTTAAAATGTTTTAAGAATCCAATGGATCAGTGATCAGACTATGACACAGCCATTCCACTCAATGTGAAGAACCTGCTGGTAACTTTAGGGAGATGAATTTCTTTGTCATCTTCAGGATGAAGTGGAAGGCTGGGCAAACTTCGAGTATCCCAAATACTAGTCATTTAATTAAGTAACCGCTGAGTATGAATATTCTGTGAGACCCAAGTGGTACAGGATTTAGCATTAGAGAGGCACACCTCTGCCTATAAGAACTAACATCTTTAAGCCATTCTCCTTTGTTTAACAAAGGAGTAATTCTAACTATTCAAAGATTGTGGAGTGATTCTTGTTCTTGTTGAGGGTGGGTAGATATTTTATCTGAAATTTTCATTCCCAGCATGTTTTCCTCCAAATGTTTTTCTTGCCTTTTTGAAAGGCCATGTTTATTTAAAGGAAAATCTAATCTGTCTGTGCCTTATGCGTTTCAATTTAGCTCAGCCAAATGTTTCTTTTCCTAAGAATTATGTGCTGATGAAGTGATGCAGTTGTTTGTCAGAAGTGAAAGTCACACTTACCTAGGGAAAAATCTCCTGACCCTACCAAAAGGTATAAGCTCAATTTGAGATGACCCACCCCAGGGAGTCTGCCCAGGGTTATGGGCTTAGGAGAAGTGAAACAATGTCCTGTGTCCTTTTACTAGAGGCCAGCACTGAAAATGAGGCAGAGCTGGAGATTGATCAACCCTCTGGCAGGGCTCTGTTTTATCCCCTGGTCCACCATTCATTTGGCAGAGAGTTCCTGCAAGTTTGTGTGTTTCAACTTTTTTCCCTGTATGAGTACCATTGATCTACTGACTTCCAAGGATATTGAGACACAAAGTGAAAACAAGGAAGAGAAAATCTTAGTGGAGTGTTTGAATCACATCACAGGGTCTCTTCATCCCCCCCACTTGAATTCACACTCAGCACATGAAGGAGAATCCTCTGTGAAGGATGATAAGGCTGCCTGAGTTCTGGTTTAAACAGAAACTAGGAATGTGGATTTGGATGAAATTTTGTTGTTGTTTTGTTTTGTTTTGTTTTCCATCTTGACTTCTCACTAAGAACCATTTCATTCAGGGAAAATACTGACTAACCTCTTAAATGGCATCCCCTGAACTTCTGCAGAAGTTGGAGGATGTTTATGCCCTGTTCTTCCTGCCACAGGGGACTTCCAGGGTGCACAGATGATGGCTCTTCATCCAGTGGGTTCTTCCGGTGACATTCATCTCTGCACTGTATACCCAGAACAGCTTCCATCAATTTGTTTCATTCTCCAACCCCCAATATCAGAATGAATTTATGGCATCATGCCGGTTTTCTTGCTCTCTCTTCCTCCTTTCTTCCTGTGGAAGAATATCCAAACCAATTGATGTGACGATAATGTAGGCACAGATTAATAGTCCAGGAAGATGTTTTACATATAATTTTGCTCAGTGTCATTCTGAGTGTTTCACATTTATTTATAGTTGGTAAGCACATGTTTTACATATAAATTAGAAAGAATTAAGATGATCCTTTTAAGAGCTTCACACTTTTTTGGACTCCTATATGCTTTGTTGAGTGGGGAAGGAAGGACTGAGCTTTAGTCAGGGCTAGGAATGAGAACTAAACATAAGATTTTGGATTCCGTTGGTCATTTGTCACACACATGTACCTCACTAGTCCTAGCTTCAGAGAAAGTGATGGATGCCCACTGAACTCCAACCACTCCCTTGGGAGAGCCTGGGTCCCCAGGATGCTAGGGTTCAACTCTGTTCACTATACCATGGATGCTCAGTTAGCAATAGAGGGTGTGGGATTGTGTCTGCCCAGTGTACATCAGCAAGTGCGCACAAAATTAAACTATATTCTTATGAGATTAACTCCTCTCAACCCTCTTATCCTATAATTCCTCACTACTAACTATGTGTCTGCTAGTTAAATATATGAGTTCTCCCAAGCGCTGCTCATATGTACTTAGAAGCAATTCCCTCTTAAACATCCATAAGATTGTCATGACACTGCCTTACCTGGTGCTCTCCACTCTGCTGAGAACTAAGGAAACATTGCAACCTCTATTCTTGCCCAGAAGGGGCTTCCTTGTTTTCTCCTGAACTCACTGTAAATCGCCTCATTTCAACATAGCCAAGACTAGGTGTTACCTTAAATAACAGTTTACTGAATGTTCAATAATAACAAAATGGAAGTGTAGACCTAAAGATACGTTGTACAGGACAACAAAGTGCCAAGGATCATGGAGCTCAGAGGTTCAGGCCCATTCACAGTATCTACCTTTATGCATCAAGAATAGCTGCCCAGAATGCCTGGAGTGCCCTGAGTGTAATAGGGAAGACCAAATCTGACTCCACATTAGATTTGTTTCTTTTACTTTAACCTTTTTATTCTATTGCTTTTTCTTCCAGTTAAGAATGTTACCTATAGCCTGAAATATATAGGATAGCCCATTATCAAAGCTCTGACCTTAAACATTATAACACTTTTCTGTTCATATAGAGATAAAAAGTTGCAGAACAGAGCATAGCATTTGTCTTGTTGGAGGTTTACAAGAACACCGTGACCTGGCCTATGTGTACAGCTGCAAGAACAAAGGATTCTAACACTAGGAAGTTTGCAACAACCAACCATACCCCTCCCCCTTTCAGTATAAATGAAACCTGAATTCTGACTTGGGTAAGATGGTTCTCTAGGACATTAGCCCACAATCTTCCTGGACTCCTGGCTTTCTGAATCAAGTTGTTATTCCTTGCCCCACCAGCTCATCTCCCAATTTATTGACCTGTCATGTGGCAAGCATTACGAGCTTGGACTCAATAACATGAGCACCACTGCTGCCAAGCCCAGACCTAACTGCCATGAGACTGAAAGAAAAGGAGTTCTGCTTCTCCTCTGGTCTTATGTCTGCTTCACCATCCCTCATTCCCTAATCCAACCTTATATTCAGGTAATAGACAGTGAGAACATAACCATTCACTCTGGGGAGACTCTGCTTCCACACACAAGGGTATGATTTTACACAATGGCCTCCAGCAGGGCAGTTTAATCAAAATGTCATAGCTTCAGATTTGTGTCTCCTAAATTACAAGTTCACAAACATAACAGAATATTCATTCATTCATTCATGTATTCATTTAGCAAACCAATATTTATTGACCACCTAATATGTAGGACTTGTCACTGTGGCTGGCACATAGTAGGTGCTCTATAAATATTTGTTCACTGAACGAATGGATGAGTCTGGTACTTTAACTTGGATAAGCTGATGGCTTTTTAAGACAACTGTCTCTGAAATCAGATAATGTGAGTTCAAGTGAAGGCTCTATTTTCTTATTAGTAACCATGGGCAAGTTACCTAATTTCTCTAAACCACAATTGCCTTATTGGTAAAGATGATGATGGCAATGATGATGGTGATGGTGATGATCATGATGATTATAAAATGATAACGTCTCTCTTATAGGATTGTTGTTAAACACTTAAGTTAGGACAAGATAATATTAAGATATTAGAGGACTAAGTGTAATAATGGATGAGCTCTGTAATTAATCTTGTGATTTCCTGAGTCTCATGTGCATAGTGAATTGCAGTTAGCCCATAACCAAGCTTCTTGTCTCAGTTTTTGGTATACTGTTCTGGATGTCTTTGTGGCTAGCCCTCTCTGAGTGGGCTCTCCCTTGATTGGGACCCTGACAACCTTCTAACACTTTCCAGCTTTTCTCATTTAGAAAGCAGAACCCCTGTATCCCAGTTTCTGCTTGAAGATCCATCTTGAATCCACTTGCTGCCTGGACTTCTGACAAGGGGCATGCCTAGTCTCCAGTGTTGCCTGTCTCCATGCCTACCAAACAGAATAAACCACTTTGATTGTTGACACTGAACAAGCCTGGCCTCACCTGGGCCCTTGATAGTTGTTACTTTTTAGGAATAAAACTAAAATCTATACCAGAGGTTTATTTTGAAGATTGTAGGAGAAAAAAACACGTGAAAATGCTTAGCACAGTAATTCCACTGAAAGGATTCAGAGAATGATAACCTTTATAATAATGATGTGCTGTCATCACTCACTTCCTTTTTCATTTATCTTCTTCCTTACTTTTTTTACTTTCCATTCAATGATACAAATTAGCTGGATCTGTATGGGTTGATTGGTAGATATATTCTTCATTTTCTACAATTCGGAGAGAGCGAAAGGGCATCTAACACTACAGCCATGGTGATACTGGGCAAAAAATTCATGCCTTTAGTTTCCTCTGGGCTAATTTATCTCACCTTGTCTTATTTTTACTATAAGACTCATTGAACCATAAGGTTCTCCCACTTTTCCAGGAAATGCTTGCTTATAAATTTCTTCCTAGAATCTATCAGGTATCAACATTTTAATATTTTATATACTGCAACCATATCTTCAGGACATGCGATTTGTTTACATAGCAAATGAGCTATTGGGAATTCCTTTCAGGAGAAGTTTTCATTGTTTGAATAATTCTAATGATGGCTGAGTTTCTAGAAAAATCTTCATGAGGTTTTTGTATTATTCATGGAAAAAACAATGCCTCCCTATTTATTGACCTCCCAGATCTATTCCAAGTAAACTCACAGTAAAATGTCTTGAGACATGGGTGTAAAGAATGTGGCCACAATGTGGCCTTTTGTAAAGAAACTAGATATTTTTTACACTAAGTCGGTTTATCCAGGCTTGAATATTATAAGGGCAGATATCTAGCAGGTAAAATTAAAGCAAGAAAAACAAAATCCCTGGTCTGTTGTGTCTTCTGAAGAATAAGTACATTTATGGATTCTACTCTGCATATGTTTGGGCCGTGGGGTAAATGACAAACTGCACCCATTCTCCTTCTTTCCTAATGCCCTCACCACCCTGTGTTATACACTACTGGAGCTATGAGCTTCTATCTACTCTTGTATCCTTCAAAGTACTCAATCCAGTGACTTTTACAATACTGGCATCTAAATGAGTTTAATCATTAAATAAATAAGAGCTTGAGAGTCTGTTTGCTTTTTTTTTTAATATTGAAAGAAATAACAGGAATCAAGTGGAGAGAAGAAAAGTAAAGGAGCATGAAAATAATATCAGGGGGTACAGGAGTGTGTTACTTCTTTTCATACCTGCTAGAAAGGAGTAAAGCTAGTAAAATCATGATCATCATCATCATCAATTTTTTATCTGATAAATATTTAAATGTCTAGATTGTCTGTAGAGTTAGGAGTCTCTTTTCCTATTTTTAAACTGTGCCCTGCCTAGCATCCTTCTACCCTCATGCTTAGGTTTCAGAGAAATGCTGTAATACCATCTAATTATTTCAGACTCCTGCCAAAAATCCCCATCATGTTTCCTTCCACATCAAGCTGAAGTGGGCACAAAAGCAAGCTCAATGACCCTGTTAAGCCTTTATCTGAAAGTGTGACTTCAGCTCTAGCTAGGGAGTTCTCTACTTTTTTTGAGGCTAATTTGCTGTTCTTAGCATATCAAAGAAAAACCATATTCCAAAATGAAAGCGCTTCCAGACCCACATTTCTACCCAAAATGTGGCACAGATGAATGAAGTTCTTGTCCCTTCTCATTCTTTCTCTCTGAGACTTGCTCTCACTTCTGAGACTGCTGATGAGGGTGTCTCTGTCATAACCACCACCTCAAGAAGATGTTAGGTTTGTACTGATTTTCAATCTTTTCAGTAGGACTGTTCTTTAAAAGTGACTCCATTGTAGGTACTAGAGGCCTAAAAGGGCCCTTGCCTAATGAGGTTAAAGTTAAGAGGGAGAGATGAGATTTTACATGGATATAACATATTCTTATCCCTCAAGTATCTGCAAAAAATCAAGACGAATAAAGAATAAGCTGGATTTTTTTCTTTAAAAAGACACATGTCAAAAATCCAATGGATTAAAACTTATTCTATTAATTTTTTATGTGGGTCACATTCATATAACTCATACTTTACATTTTCTACCATTATAAAAATACTGAATTTCACAAAACGTTTACACGTGCCACATGTGATGAACAAAATATTTTCAATTATATTTCCTATTCTACTCTACTCATTTAAATAACAAAAGTGAATCCTTACCACCAAATTGATTTTCCAACCCATTAATGGATCCTGACCCGCAGCTGAAAATCCCTGTCTCAAAAACTCACACTCTATGAATTTATATTTTACAAACAATTCTTAATAACTTTGATGATTAATCCCAACATACAGAAGCTAAAAACAGCCAGTTGTACAATTAAGCAAGATTGATAGAAATAAGAATGAAAACAAAGAAGTGAACCATTCCAGCAAGACATGTAAAGGATCAGAAACAGCTCCCAGTGTACTCAAATGGGGACCATTTAGTGTTAGAACTAATAGCTGCTCATATCCCAATAGAGACCCTGAGGAGGCAGCTGCATTATAGCTACGGTCAACAAGTACATTGATAATGATGATCCCCAAGTCACCAAGAAAACTTTAATTGATGCTCCTCATAACATATTTAAAGCAATTTAACAAATTATTGAGAAGCTCCTTCACTAAAAGCATTGCATTTAAACAGCGTAGAGACCATTTTAGAATTATTTTGAACAAAAATATTTACTACTACCATAAAAGGAAGAGAGTTTTACAGTTTTTAAAACATATTGCTGTTGTTGAAGTCTTCCAACTTGCAGGGAATTCCTCCTCCATACACCATCCTGGGTAACATAGTCTCCCAGCACATCAAGTGGTTTAACAGCCTAAAAACTGGACCTATGGGAAATAATATTTTTATTACGTATTATATCACTCCCAACTGACAGAAATAAGTCTATATTTCTGCTAGAGAGGCTAATACTGAATCTATATCTCCTAATTCTCTGAGTGACCGCCCCTGTCCTAGGTGGGTACCTCTCGACTCTTCCCCACCTTCTCCTCTCTGGACCACTCCCTACCGTATCCCTCATCTCAGCACAGGTACCAATATCTCTGTTCCACCATCTCAGCATTTTTTTAAAATGTTATGGGTTTTTCTCTGGCAATTAAGTCTTCAACTCCTTTCCCTTATAGGATTTCTTCTACCCAAGTTTAGGTACTCTCTCTTATCTCAGTAATGTACATTCCATTTTATTTTCCTATTTTAGATTATAGAGTCATTAATTCTGTACCAAGTAGCTAAAGAGAGAGAAGAGTGAAAAGGCAGGGGATGGAGACAAGCTAAGCTTTCCTTTTGACATGGGACTCTGGAGTTCTCTGAAATCTATGGACCACTTAAAAGTAATCTTCAGCTATCCAGAATATTAGCTTGTGCAGTACAGTTTCTTCCTAAATGATGATGTAAAAATACTTCACTTGTTTTTATGACAAAAAGTTTACATACTGCTTTGCTGATAGAATTTTAGGATATCTGGTGGAAGATGTAATAGCCCCTAGAATACATCAGTCTAGGCATGACTGAAGAGAATGGGTTTCACAAAGAGTGCTTAGCTCCAGAGTGCTTAGAGCCTTAGTACTTAAAGGAAATGTTATGACCTAGAAAATGTATATTTGCCCAATCAAAATCCTAGAGGTTTATTTTGTGGATGTTGGCAACTGATTCTAAAGTTAATATAGAAAGGCAAAGGACCCATAAGAGCCATCATAATTTTGAGGAAGAACAAAGTCGGACAACTGACTCTACCCAAAGTCAAGACTTACTATAAGCTACGGTAATCAAGGCAGAGTGGTACTTGTGAAGGAATAGAAAAATAAATCAGTGAAAGAGATTAGAGAGCCCCGGAATAGATTTACACCAGTACAGTCAACTGATCTTTGACAAAGGAACAAAGGTAATTTGATGGAGAAATGATAGTCCTTTCAAACACATAAATATGGTGCTGGAACAACTGGACATCCACATAAAAAAAAAATCTAGACGCAGACCTTTCACAAAAATAAACTTAAAAGGGATCGTAGACCTAAATGTAAAACACAAAATTATAAAACTTCTAGAAGATAACTTAGGAGTAAGTCTACATAACCTTGGCTATGGTGATAACGTTTTAGACACAACACCAAAGGCACTACTTTAGTCGTATGTCACAAGTTTGATATACAGTATTTCCTTATTTTTCAGTTTTAACATATTTATGTCTTCTATTGTAACTTGTTTTATGAACCATATAATTAGAGATGTATTTTTTTATTTTCAAACAAAAGAGTTTTCATGGTAGTTTTTCGGTATTGCACATTCATTTTAATCATGGTCAATGGACATGCCTTGTGTGAGTTTGGTCTTTTGAAATTTGCTGAGAAATTTGTTGAACACTCTGTGGTCAATTTTAATAAAGCCTTCGTGAAAACTTGAAAATAATTTATATTATGCTGTTATTAGGTTAAGTGTTCCACCGGGTCATATTTGTGCATTTTTCCTCTGCTCTCTTTTCATCCTACGTTCCCTGTTTTTTAACCACTCTTTTATCTTTTCAGTCATGTCGCTATGCTGCATCCTGCATAATTCCTGTTGACCACATCTTTCAATTTACTAAAAGTCTTTTACTAAATATCATATTAAAATATCTTATATTTTATTAATTTTATAGTCAGTTGTGTCCAATCTACTCTTAAACCTCATCTTTGAGTTCTTTATTTTATATTACTTTTAATATTTATGATATCTATTTATTTTTTTCAAACCTACTAAGCACTTTTTTTTTGCAGTTATTTGGAAACTTTGCTTTCACTATTTAAACAAAGTAACATAGTGTTTTAATTTTTGTCTTGTAATTACAATATCAAAAGTTGTTTTTTTTTTTGTTTTTTTGTTTTCTTTTTTACATCTGTTACTACTGGATTTTCTTCCTGGTACAAAATGTTCTTGTGTTTTATTGTTTCTGTCTTTGTTTTCAATTTAAACCAGTTTATAAGATGGAAAATCCATGAGTAATTTTTTAATCACTAATTTGTTTGCTTAATGAATAATTGTAAGGTAAACAACCCTTTAATCACAACAAAAATCAAGAAAAAATGATATGAGCCATACCAGGATCCTCTCCATGTACCTATATCAATCATAGACCTTGTCTTTTTCCAAAATATAACCACTAATCTGACTTTTATAGTAATTGCTTTCCTTTCTTTATTTATGATTTTTTCACCTAAGTTGCAGTCTTAAACACCATAGTTTAATCCTGACCATTCTAAGTTCCTAACCATTTTTTTAAAAAAATATATGTATTTTACATGGTCCCCCTTTATCTTTCTAAAATAATTTATCTGAACATCCCAGGATATTTCACCTATAGAATTCACAACATTTGGGATTTTTCTGATTGCTTACTCTTGGTATAGTATCTCTGTTCTCTATATCTCTCACAAGTTGGCATCTGAATCCAGAGGCTTGATCAGGTTTAGCTTTCCTCTTTGTGTCAGGATCATATGTGCTTTTATAAGTAGGCAAAGAATGTCCAGGTTTTGCTTTTTATTTTATTCTTTTGTATTTTAGTAGGTGTTTGTGCTCATTGTCTAGGTATTTAAATTAATTAGAGGAAAAAAATGGTAACATTCTAAATATATATGATTAACTTATTAACTTGAATACATTTAATAAATAGATACTTCCTTCATATACTACTTATACAGTTATACATATTATACATACTATATTTACTTATACAGTTCATATAGAAAATACAAATTAATGCTTAATTTATCCCTCTCATTTATAATTTTTTTATAATATATTGAATTCATTTTATTCTATGACTAATTATATATTTTTGAAAATATATTACTAACTCATGGATTTAAACATGTATTAGTTTCAATTTATTAAAATTGATACCTATTACAGTTCAAATTGTCCCATCTTTGGCCTGTATATATAGATAAAAGTTGTTTTCTGAGTCTTTTGCACATAACTCTAGAAGACTTTAATAGCTTTCTTGCTATCAAAGGACAAGAAATTCCAGAATAAGCATTCTAGTTTCAGCCATTTCTCCATGAAGTCCTCATTTCTTTCAACGGGAGATGATAGTATTTCAAGACCACAATCTGGATTCCAAAAATGCTTACTACTGAGGTAGAAATACCTTGTAAAATAATACTGGTATTTCCCCTTATATTGCATCTATATATATATTTTTTTCCATACCAATGATTTCTTAATCATTTTGGTTGTCTGAAGCTTGATGCTTAGTAAGTTCCTTACGAAAGAATAATTTTCTCTGAGCTTTCTATGATGATAATTTCTTATATGTGACTTTATATTTAAACATCAATTTTACTGGATATAAAATCTTCGACTCACATTTCCTCCCCTTAAATATCTTAAGTATGTTAATAGCTTTTTTGTCATAAAACATTACTATAAAAAAGTCTAATAGCAAACTGATTTTATTTTCCTTATTATTCATATGCCCTTGTTTTCTTAGATATACAAAGTATTTTTTTATTCTTTTTCTTTAAAGACCAATGTTGTAAGTAGAATACATCTTGCTGCTGGTCATTCAATATTATCAAGTGCATGTTATTTTCTTCAATATGTATTTTCAAATCTTCATTTCAGAAACTTTTCTTGAACAATAGATTTTAATATTTGTTCTCTTTTCTTGCCTTGGTTTTCTTTTCAGGACCTCTCATTATAAATACTTTGGATCTTCTGTGCCTGTCTTCAATTTTTCGCTTTCTTGAAAAGTTTTTTTTTTTTAATCTCACTTTCAATTTCTTTATATTTAAAATTTTTTCTAAAGGTATTGTTTGTCATTTTCATTTACTTAGTGTTCCATCTACTTTAGTCTTAATTTCTAAACTAATATTTACTTTGTTTTGGAATTCTTAAATTCTGTTACCTACTTCTGAATTTTTATCATTCTGATTTATGTTCTTCCATGTCTTATTTAATTTTATCAAAATATTTTAGCAAATTTAAAAATAGTACATTATAGTTGTCATATATCTATTAGGTATGCCTTTGTGGCATTGTTTTACTCACTGGAGAGATTTTAGTCTACTCCTTCATCTCTTTTACTTCATAATAGCTTTGTATGATACTGTGTAGTTCTTGTAACTATTGGTGATTTGCCCCTAAAGTCTTATAATTTGGAGTATATGTGAAAACCTGTTGACTAGCTTTCACATAAATTTTATCCATGAGTTTTCACTTTTATTAGCTTGTTTCCTTGTTCTTAGGTGAGATCAAGAAAAATCCAGATACTGTACTGCCCTGTTCATGCTAACTTCCCAGATTTTGCTGGTTTATTGTATTTTACTATGAGCTATTCATTTTTATGATAAACTATTTGTGGAAATTCTTTGAAGTTTATCATAAATGTACATGACTGAAGTTATCTGTATAAACAATTAAAATTAAACTCATGGACTTCTAATTCCAGAAAAAATGGACTAAGCACACTCCCCCATCCTTCCCACTAATTAAAGTATAACCCTGGAAAAAATATAAAACATTGATCAAAAGACTCTGAAAGGTGCATAAAATAAGATAGTCTCTCTATGAAAATTAAGATTCAAAGAAAACTTAAGTGATGAGTTCCATCAAATTTCTTACCCCTTTTTAAAATATTTTATTTCTATTTTTTTCTTTTTATATATCAGAGGTTGGGAAATGTTTATTATTAAATGTCAGATAGTAAATACTTTCATATTTACAGTCCACATGGTCTCTGTCAAAACTACTCAATTCTTCCTTTACAGCAAAAATGCATGACTGCTTTCCAATAAAATTTTATTTACAAAACCAGATAATGTGTCAGATTTGACCTAAAACTCATAGTTTGCCAATCCCTGCTATATATATCCCATTGGGAGTGATAGAGCAGTCCATAATCCATGAATGCCAATGGAAACTGATGAAAAGATGTTGCAGAAAAGCCCATTTTCTCTAAGCAAAGAATGAGAAAGAAGAATGATCCCATCCCATCCCACTTGTTGCTTCAGGGACCCTGGGTCAGAGCCCTGTTGATAATTTCTAGTACACTAAGGCCAAAAGAGACTGCTACCCTTCCTCTCTTTAAATGGGGAGGAAAAGCCACATTGTCTATCTTTGCTTAAAATTAAGCAAATAACAATCCCATGTGCTTTCATTTAGTACCTCATCTGCTTTCATTGATACAGTGTGTGGTGTGGATTATGGAGAGGAAAAGCTAATGAAAAGGATTCTTTAAATTTGTGTATAAAGTTCTAAGCAAAAACCCGAGCATCTCATGGTGAAATAAACCAGAATCAACACAGCAAAAGTTGTGAGAACTCAACCACAGTATGGAACACTGCCCAAGTTTCAGATTAGCATCTGGATATCATACAAACTAGACAGACATGAGAAACTGCAATACTTTGAAAACTCAATTGAAAATTGAACCACATTCAACAAAAGTATAACAATATAAGTGCTCTAGAAATAAATAGATTGATTGCCTGCTTCGATACTATACTAAAATAAAAACTAGACCCTCATATGTAATACTAAAAATATCCAGAATAAAATCCAACTTTACTTGCCATATAAAGAACCAGGAAAATCTCAACTCAAATGAGAAAAGACAATCAACACATACCAACACAGAGATGAGACAGATGTTGGAATTATTTACAAGATTTTGAAGCAGCTATCAAAATATTCCATGTAATTATAAACAAATTTGAAAAATAGAAAGTTTTAGCCAAGAATTAGAAGATATGAAAAAGAAAAAATAATAATTTTAAGTTTAAAAAAGCACTTACTAGACAAAAAAACTTAATGGCCTCAACATAATAATAGAACTGACAGAAAAAATAATCAGTGAACTTGAAGGTAGATCAATAAAAATGACTCAATCAAAACAGCAGAAATAAAAGGAATTAGAAAAAAAGGTTGGGGGGGGGAATCTAAGACACGCAACAGTAACAAAAAGTCTAATGCTCACATAGTTGAAATCCCAAAAGGAGAGGAAAAGAGTTTTGGGGCTGATAAAATATTTGAATAAACAATACATTAAAAACTTCCCAAACTTTGAGATATAAATAAACACAGTCTAAGGAGAACAGTGACTCCAAAATATTATAAACTAAAAAACAAGTCCACACCAAACATAAATGAGTCAAATTCCTGAAAACTAAAGATAAAAGTATATATATGATGAAAGTAACCAGAGAGAAATGAGGATTTAACCATAAGGGAACAGTAACACAAATAACTGCAGATTTATAGATCCAATACAATCCCTAACAAAATTCTAGCAAACATTTTTTTGGAGAAATTGACAAGCACACACTGAGGCTAAAATCTATATAAAAATGCAAAAAATCTTGAAATAAAATAAATAAGTGGGATAACTTTTTTTTTAACATCTTTACTGGAGTATAATTGCTTTACAAAGGTGTGATACTTTCTGCTTAATAACAAAGTGAATCAGCCATACATATACATATATTCCCATATCTCTTGCATCTCCCTCCCACCCTCCCTATCCCACCACTCTAGGTGGTCACAAGCACTGAGCTGATCTCTCTGTGCTATGCGGCTGCTTCTCACTAGCTATTTTACATGTGGTAGTGTATATATGTCCACGCCATGCTCTCACTTCTTCCCAGCTTACACTTCCCAATCTCCGTGTCCTCAAGTCCACTCTCTACGTCTGCATCATTATTGCTATCCTGCTTCCTAGGTTCTTCAGACCATTTTTTTTTAAATTCCATATATATGTATTAGCATATGGTATTTGTTTTTCTCTTTCTGACTTACTTCACTCTGTATGAAAAACTCTAGGTCCATCCACCTCACTACAAACAACTCAATTTCGTTTCTTTTTATGGCTGAGTAACATTCCATTGTATATATGTGCCACATCTTGTTTATCCAGTCATCTGTCGATGGACACTTAGGTTGTTTCCATGTCCTGACTATTATAAATACAGATGCATTGAACACTACTGTACATGACTTTGTTGGAATTATGGTTTTCTCTAGGTATACTCCCAGTAGTGGGATTGCTAGGGTCATATGGTAGTTCTATTTTAGTTTTTAAGTAACCCCCATGCTGTTCTCCATAGTAGCTGTATCAATTTACTTTCCCACCAACAGTGCAACAGGGTTCCCTTTTCTCCACACCATCTCCAGAATTTATTGTTTGTACATCTTTTGATGATGACCATTCTGAGTGTTGTGAAGTGATACCTCATTGTAATTTTGATTTTCATTTCTCTAAAGATTAGTGATGCTGAGCATACTTTCATATGTTTGTTGGCAAACTGTATATCTTCTTTGGAGAAATGTCTATTTAGGTATTCTGCCCATTTTTTGGATTGGGTCGTTTGTTTATTTCATATTGAGCTGCATGAGCTGCTTGTAAATTTTGGAGATTAATCCTTTATCAGTTGCTTCATTTGCAAATATTTTGTCATGCTGAGAGTTGTCTTTTCATCTTGTTTATGTTTTTCTTTGTGGTGCAAAAGCTTTTAAGTTTCATTAGATCCCATTTTTTATTTTTGTTTTTTTTTCCGTTCCTTTGGGTGTGGCTCAAAAAGGATCTTGCTCTGATTTATGTCATGGAGTGTTCAGCCTATGTTTTCACCTAAGAGTTTTAGACTGTCTGGGCTTACATTTAGGTCTTTAATACATTTTGAGTTTATTTTTGTGTATGGTATTAGGGAGTGTTCTTAATTCATTATTTTACATGTAGCTGTCCAGTTTTCTCAGCACCACTTATTGAAGAGGCTGTCTTTTCTCCATTGTATATTCTTACCTCCTTTATCAAAAATAAGGTGACCATATGTTCGTGGGTTTATCTCTGGGCTTTCTATCCTGTTCCATTGAGCTATGTTTCTGTTTTTGTGCCAGTACCATACTATCTTGATTACTGTAGCTTTGTAGTATAGTCTGAAGTCAGGGAGCCTGATTCCTCCAGCTCCATTTTTCTTTCACAAGATTACTTTTGCTATTCAGGGTCTTTTGTGTTTCCATACAAATAGTGAATTTTTTTATTCTAGTTCTGTGAAAAATGACATTGGTAGTTTGATAGGGATTGCATTGAATCTGTACAGTGCTTTGGGTAGTACGGACATTTTCACAAGGTTGAATCTTCCAATCTAAGAACATGGAATATCTCTCTATGTGTTTGTATCATCTTTAATTTCTTTCATCAGTGTCTTATAGTTTTCTGCATACAGGTCTTTTGTCTCCTTAGGTAGGCTTATTCCTAGGTATTTTATTCTTTTTGTTACAATGGTATATTGAAATATTTCCATAATTTCTCTTCCAGGTTTTTCACCATTTGTGTATAAGAATGGAAGAGATTTCTGTGCATTAATTTTGTATCCTGCTCCTTTACCAAATTCATTGATTAGCTCTAGTACTTTTCTCATAGCTTCTTTAGGATTCTCTAATTGTAGTATCATGTCATCTGCAAAAAGTGACAGTTTTACTTCTTTTTCTCCAATTTGGATTCCTTTATTTCTTTTTCTTCTCTTATTGCTGTGGCTAACACTTCCAAAACTATGTTGAATAAGAGTGGTGAGAGTGGGCAACCTTGTCTTGTTCCTGATCTTAGTGGAAATTGTTTCAGTTTTTCACCATTGAGAATGATGTTGGCTGTGGGTTTGTCATATATGACCTTTATTATGTTTAGGTAAGTTCCCTCTATGCCTACTTTCTGGAGAGTTTTTATCATAAATGGGTTTTGAATTTGTCAAAGCTTTTTCTGCATCTATTGAGAAGATCATACAGTTTTTCTCCTTCAATTTGTTAATATGGTGTATCACAATGATTGATTTGCATATATTGAAGAATCCTTACATTCCTGAGATAAGCCTCACTTGATCATGGTGTATGATCCTTTTAATATGCTGTTGGAGTCTGTTTGCTAGTATTTTGTTGAGGATTTTTGCATCCAAATTCATCAGTGATATTGGCCTGTAGTTTTCTTTTTCTGTGGCATCTTCGTCGGGATTTGGTATCAGGGTGATGGCGGCCTCATAGAATGAGTTAGGGAGTGTTCTTCCTTCTGCTATATTTTGGAAGATTTTGAGAAGGATAGGTGTTAGCACTTCTCTAAATGTTTGATAGAATTTGCCTGTAAAGCCATCTGATCCTGGGCTTCTGTTTGTTGGAAAAATTTTAATCACAGTTTCTATTTCAGTGCTTGTGATTGGTCAGTTTCTGTTTTCTATATCTTCCTGGTTCGGTCCCAGCAGGGTGTACTTTTCTAAGAATTTGTCCACTTCTTCCAGGTTGTCCATTTTATTGGTATAGAGTCACTTGTAGTAATCTCTCGTGATCCTTTGTATTTCTGCAGTGTCCATTGTTACTTCTCCTTTTTCATTTCTAATTCCGTGATTTGAGTCCTCTCCCTTTTTTTCTTGGCTAATGGTTTATCAATTTTGTTTATCTTCTGAAAGAACCAGCTTTTAGTTTTATTGATCTTTGCTCCTGTGCCCTTCATTCCTTTTTCATTTATTTCTGATCTGATCTTTATGATTTATTTCCTTCTGATAACTTTGGGATTTTCTTTTTTGTTTCTCTAATTGCTTTAGGTGTAAGATTAGGTTGTTTATTTGAGATTTTTCTTGTTTCTTGATGTAGGATTGTATTGCTATAAACTTCCCTCTTAGAAAGGCTTTTGCTGCATGCCATAGATTTTGGGTCATTGTGTTTTCATTGTCATTTGTTTCTAGGTAATTTTTGATTTCCTCTTTGATTTCTTCAGTGATCCCTTTGTTATTTAGTAGTGTATTGTTTAGCCTCCATATGTTTGCATTTTTACAGACTTTTTTCCTTTAATTTATATCTAGTCTCATAACATTGTGGTCAGAAAAGAAACTTCATACAATTTTCAATTTTCTTAAATTTACAAAGGTTTCATTTGTGAGCAAAGATATGATCTATCTTGGAGAAAGTTCCATGAACACTTGAGGAGAAAGTGTATTCTGTTGTTTTTGGATGCAATGTCCTAAAAATATCAATTACATCCATCTTGTTTAATGAATCAATTAAAGCTTCTGTTTCCTTATTCATTTTCATTTTGGATGATCTGTCCATTGGTGAAAGTGGGGTGTTAATGTCCCCTACTATGATTGTGTTACTGTGGATTTCCCCTTTTATGGCTGTTAGCATTTGCCTTATATATTGAGGTGCTCCTATGTTGGGTGCATAAATATTTACAATTGTTATATCTTCTTTTGGGATTGATCCCTTGATCATTATATAGTGTCCTTCTTTGTCTCTTGCAATAGTCTTTATTTTAAAGTCCATTTTGTCTGACATGAGAATTGTTACTCCAGCTTTTTTTGATTACCATTTGCATGGAATATCTTTTTCCACCCTCACTTTCAGTCTTTATGCATCCCTAGGTCTGAAGTAGGTCTCTGTAGACAGCATATATACAGGTCTTTTTTTGTCTCCATTCAGCCAGTCAGTCTTTTGGTAGGAACATTTAATCCATTTACATTTAAGGTAATTATCAATATGTGTGTTCCTATTACCACTTTCTTAATTGTTTTGGGCTTGTTTTATAGGACTTTTCCATCTCTTGTTTTTCTTGCCTCAAGAAGTTCATTTAGCATTTGTTGTTAAGCTGGTTTTGTGGTGCTGAATTCTCTTAGCTTTTGCTTGTTTGTAAAGGTTTTAAATGCTCTCTTGGATCTGAATGAGATCCTTGCTGGGTAGAGTAATCTTGGTTGTAGGTTTTCCCCTTTCATCACTTTACATATTTTATCCTACTGCCTTCTGGCTTGCAGTTTCTGCTGAAAGTTCAGCTGTTAAACTTATGGGGATTCCCTTGTATGTTATTTGTTGCTTTTCCCATGATGCTTTTAATATTTTTTTTGTATTTAATTTTTGATAGTTTGATTAATATGTGTCTTGGCGTGTTTCTCCTTGGATTTATCCTGTATGGGACTCTCTGCCCTTCCTGGGCTTGATTGACTGTTTCCTTTACCTTATTAGGGAAATTTTCAACTATAATCTCTTCAAATATTTTCTCAGTCCATTTCTTTTTCTCTTCCTCTTTTGGGACCCCTATAATTTTAATGTTGGTACGTTTAGTGTTGTCCCAGAGGTCTCTGAGACTGTCCTCAATTATTTTCATTCTTTTTGCTTTATTCTGCTCTGCAGTAGTAATTTCCACTATTTTATCTTCCAGGTCACTTATCCATTCTTCTGCCTCAGTTATTCTGCTATTGATTCCTTCTAGAGAATTTTTAATTTCATTTATTGTGTTGCTCATCACTGTTTGCTCTTCAGTTCCTCTAGGTCCTTTTAAACTTTTCTTGTATATTCTCCATTCTATTTCCAAGCTTTTGGATCATGTTTACTATCATTTCTCTGAATTCTTTCTTAGGTAGACTACCTATTTCCTCTTCATTTTTTTGGTCTGGTAGGTTTTTACTTTGCTCCTTCATCTGCTGCATATTTCTCTGTCTTCTCATTTTGCTTAACTTACTGTGTTTGGGATCTCCTTTTCACAGGCTGCAGGTTCATAATTCCCGTTGTTTTTGTTTTTTGCCCCCAGTTGATGAGGTTGGTTCAGTGGGTTGTGTAGGCTTCCTGGTGGAGGGGAGTGGTGCCTGTGTGTTGGTGGATGAGGCTTGATCTTGTCTTTCTGGTGGGTAGGATCACATCTGGTGGTGTGTTTTGGGGTGTCTGTGAACTTATTATGATTTTAGCCAACCTCTCTTCTAGTGGTTTGGGTTGTATTCCTGTCTTGCTAGTTGTTTGGCAGTGTTCAGCACTGGAGTTTTCTATTGTTGTGTGTAGCTGTGTCTTTGCACTGGGATAGATATATCTGGGAGAATTCTCACCATTTGATATTACATTGGGCCTGGATGTCTCTGGTGGTCCAAGGTCCTGAACTCGGCTCTCCAACATCAGAGGCTCAATCCTGACCCCTGGCTGGAACACCAAGAACCTGTCAGCCTCACAGCTTTTGGGAAATCTGGGTCTTCTGCCAGCATTCAGTTGGTGTTCTGTAGGAGTTTTTCCTCATGTAGATGTACATTTGATGCATTTGTGAGGAGGAGGGTGATCTCCAAATCTTACTCTTCTGCCATCTTGAAGGTTCTCCCAAGATTATTTTTACCTATAAATTGTGCTAAAGCAATCATATATCCATTCAATAGTTGCCTGAGTCTAGAGGTAGGGACTGAGATTGACTGCAATGGTGTATGAAGATTCTTCTGGGGGTGATGGTGTTGTTCTAAAACTAAATTGTTATGATGGTTTTACAACTCTGTAAATTTACTAACCATCATTGAACTTCAAATAGGTGAATTTTATGGGTTTTAAATTACATTACAAGAAAACTGTTAATAAAAGAGGTAGGAAAGAAACAAAAAAAATTTATCAGTCCTGGAGATTCAATATTTCATTATTTTGAGTTTTAGAGTAAGATAACAGAAAAATGGAAAAGAAAATTCTACCAAAGAAAAAATTTTAAACAATTTCCCCAAACTGAAAGGTAATATAATAAATGACATCTAAAAATATATAAATCCTACACCTAACATCATACTTAAAGTTGAAAGACTGAACTTGTGTCATCTATAATCATAAGAAGACAAAATATTCACTCTAGCTACTGTTATTACTCTTATTCAACGTCCTACTTTAGATTCTAGTCAGTGTAATAAGGCAGGAAAAGAAATCATAGTCATATAGTTGGGAAAGAACAAAATACAACATATTTTGAGACCTAAAGAATCACAAAAGATGACAGAAAAGTTAATAGAAGTGATAAGTGAGTTTAGTAAGGTCATAAGGATACATAGTCAACATACAAAAGTCTATTTTATTTCTACATACAAGCAATGACCAATTGAAAAGTAAACTTAATTGAACAATACCATTTATTATAGCTCCAAAATCATGAGGTATAAAATATCATGTATAAATATGATGACATATGTCAAAGATGTGTATGCTGGAACTATAAAACACTGATGAAAAAAATCTAATACCTAAATAATTATAGACATATTCCCTATTTATAAATTAGAAGACCTAATATTATCACGCTGTCAGTTTCTTTCCAACTAACCTATATATTTAATGCAATCCTAATCAAAACCCCAGTAAGTTTTTTGCAGAAATTTACAAGATGACTCTAAAATATAGAAGGAAACAAAAGAAAATTTTTCCACAAAGTCAGTCATTAAAGAAAGGAGTACTTGGGATCTTGGCAACAAAGAAATATGGAGAAAAATTCATAGAGTAATAGTGACAGAGATCCCATGAAGACAACTGTGAAGTCAGACCAGAAAATAAAGATTTCAGATAGTAGCTGTTGAATACAAGATTCCAGAAGGGAAGTCTCCAAGGAAAATATGTCACTGCTATTTTATAAAATAAGTTCATCTTAATGAGACAAAGGTTAAAGATGTTTTACATCTCTGACACAGATTTCAGAGACAGATTAATGATACTTAGAAAAAAATAAAGAAAATGAAAAAACACTATTACATATTCAAAGAAGAAAATATGACACACAAAAAATGGAATTGTGTGTGTGTGAAGGAGGTAATACAAGTGTTAAATCATTTTGCAATAGAGTAGTAAGTCAAGAGAGAAAAACTTTAAAAATCAGGAAATAGGAGTATAAATTTGTCATTTAGGAAAATAACATTAAATAACTGAAGAAACAACTAAAATACATAATATTAGCATTAGGTGGGGAAGTATGAAGCAAGAAACTGCTATTAATTGTAATAGATATATAGTAATATGTATATCTCATTAAATTTTCAATTCAATATTTTTTAAATTTTTATTAAAGTGTAGCACAAATATAATGCATACATTACTAGTGTACAGCTTAATAATTTTCACAAAGTTGTTCTCAATTTTCAAAGCCCAGTTAAACTCTGACACCATCCATGAATTCTCTTACCTCTGGAGTCCTCACTAGTCTTGCCGTTTATGTCAGACCTCACTATTGCTACTGCTCATCTTAAGTTCACATGTTGACTTGTATGATCCTTCAACCACTACATATATATACATTAACTCCAGAACAATTTATAAGTCATCTGAGGATATAGGATCTGTGGAGAAAAAGTCATTGGCATAAGCCAGCCAGCCAACTGCCTGCATTGTGTTTAATCATGAGTGAGATAAATGGGAACTATGTTGTCAATTAACTCTGGTTGCCTCACTCAGATCCATGTGTGTATGTGTGTGTAGAAATATAAATTGTTCCTACTGCTCAGTTAAGAAATATACTATTATCCTGAATTTAATTAAACATATTTTTATAATGTTAGCTTTTTTCTAAAAGTGTTTACTCTTAGCTACTGGCAAATCCTGTGTTTACTGAGTAAAAACAAAATCTACTTCCTAAATATAATGTCTTTCACATTCTTAAATATATTTATTTGGTAGGGTTACATAAGTTTGGAAAAAGAAATAATGAAAAGCTAATTATTTCACACAAATAAGGGATAAATTGTGCAGTATTCTTATGGAGGTTCTGGCTCTGAAAACCTCTGGAAACAGGACTAGTGACCTTGTTTCTGCATGAGCAAGAAAAGAAACAGGCAAAATAAAAAATGTAACTTTATTTTTCACCGAAATGCAATGTAAGTCCCTTTCTTTATTCTCCAATGAAATCTTCAGTAAGTTCCTCCAACATTCACTAATTTCCTTTTGCAAGTAAAAATTTACTTTGGGAAGCACAAATGAAAAGATAAGAGGATAGTAAGTGTAGAAGCTACAAACCTGTGAAAAGAGGTAAACACTCTTTTAAAAGAGTCAGTTTGTTTCTATCACCATTAAACCAATATTGAACATGTATTTTAAATCTTAGGTTATAAGGGTAATAAATTTATTAGACTTAAAGGGTACTACATGTCTCCACTTGACCCTGAATTTTTCTACTCAACAAAGTTTATTCTAATGTCTTCATTCTCTCCCCAAAACATTTATTATATTCTTTACTTTGGGTAAATAATTAAATCAGTTTACCTGGAACTTTCCCAATTTTAACACTGGAAGTCCTGCTTCTGGGAAATTCCCCAGTCAGGAGTAAACTGGGATGGTTGGTCACCTTAGAAATCCAGGATCACTGGCTGTTCCTCAGCACCAGAGAGTTTTAATAGGTAATTGTGAACTGAATTGAAGAAATGAAAGTATGAAATGATATCAAGGAATCTATGCTGTTTCAGGTATGGGGTCAGCTCAGGTTGAAGGAGGCAAAGGGTCTCTTGATTCTCTCAGGAAGCCACATAAAACAACAACACTGGATTACAGGCAAAAAGTTTGCTGTCACACTTGCTGTTTTATCCAGCTTGTCTGGCTCTACTTTGAATCCTGTCTTAAATGCCGCATTCTTGTGTTCTCGAGAAAACCTGAACTTAAGTGACAGGACATAAATAGCTGGATAGAAAAATCTAGTTCAGTATAGGCCAGAGAAAATCCAAATGCCACAAATCCCCACCCTAAGTCCTCAAGCTGGAGGAGTTAAGAGCATTACATCACCAGTGGCTGCTCCCATTGGCTGATGATACCTGAAGGATCAAAACACCTATTCCTTGGACTAACTCTTTCCTTCCCTTGCAAAGCATCAGAAACCTGGGTATCATAGACTAAAACAAAGGCCCTGGGCAAGGACAGCTTTTCAGAGCGACCCACACTTCCAGGTCACTGTTTCAACATCTGAATCGGGGTGAGCATGTCTGCGTGCAGGACACAGTGAGCCCAGGAGAGAACTCTCCTCCTTACGAAGCCTAAGATGCTGGCTTGATTGGGAGTTGAAAGAGATCTCCAGTGAATTAAATGTGTTTGCTTTCTTCTCCCACTGGTGCTATAGGAAAAGAGTCTCATTCTAATAAGTTTTGACAAAAGCTGGCAAGGGAAGCAGGTGCCAATGAATCCAACTAGTCGGAAGCATTAGAGTTATCGTGGGCACCAGAGGCTAGAGGTGTTGCCATGGGAACCAAGTGAAGGGTGTTTGGTGGTAGCTGGTTAGGAGATTTGTTTTCTTGTTTAAGACAGAGCTGAACAGCTGCAAGTCATGCTCTCTGTTTTCTACTTTAGCATCATTGGGCAAATCCCCCTGCTCTCCATCCCCCCATCCCCAGCCTTAAATAGGATTTGAGGAATTTAATTTCTCTGCTAACATGAATAATGCTTAAATATGAGGCACACCAAAATCCTTTGAAAAAGGTATTTGCAGTAAATGAGGACAGTTCTAATCACAGAACTCTTTATGTTGGAGAGAAAATCGTTGCTTCAGGGTCAGAGTGGTTTTTTTTTTCAGCAGAATGTGAAGACAGTATTTTGAGCTGCAAAGCCCTTACCCTAGCTTGCATAAACATCTTCCCATCATGTGTTCTTTGGCATTCATACTCCCAGCTTTGAGGACTCATATACCTTGGAAAGGACTCTGAAACACAGGACTACTTAAGAAAGGGATGGGATCTCTGATTTTTGCAGATCTTTTTGAAGTCTTTTAAAGACAAAGAAAGAGGAATGTCAAGAGTTTTAAAATAGTAATTATCCAGCAATAAATATTATAATTTGGGTGACCAAAAATTTAACTCTCTTCTAAGAGCTGTGGAAGACACAAGAGGAGGGTCAAAATTAGGACTCTGGTGAGCTGTCAGGCTGAGGGAACAATGGAATCCTCTAGACCAGACAGTCAAAGGAATAGTGAAAGGGATATGGGAGGTCTGAGCTACAGGAAACTGGAGGAGCAGGTCCCATGGATAAGGTACTCATATCCTGACAGTGGGTGAAAGCCATCTGCTCTTTCAAGCAAGACTAAGTAGGATAACCAGTAGATGCCATAAGTTGGGTCATGAGAATGCCTAGCAAGTAGAAACAGTATAACAAGCATGGTAGAATAGCATCACTGAGCTACCAAAATAAGAACCTGGGTGCTGAAGTTAGAATTCAAAATGCAAGCTTAGTTATAGCATTAGGACCAAGACTGGCTAGAATCAGGACCAAGACGTTGGGAGTATTCATGCATAAGATTAAAATAGGACTAGCAACCAGTGTGTTGTGATGCTGAGTCACTGGGGCATCATCCTAGCATTCTTTAAATTGACTCCCAGTGTTATCTTTATATTTACAGGTTGTAGTTAATGACAGCAATTATGAAGGTTATTAGAGACACAAGAGAAGGATTCCTCATTTCAGGGATACCTCAGATTCCAGCATTCAAATAATTTATAACTCTGTTGTGAAAAATAAGTCTTCATACTCACAGGTTTCAGTAGAGCACAATTATACGCCAGCCAGATATAAAATTCCTCAATGTGGTAGAGAGAACAAAAGGTAGAGACTGGCATAGACTGGAATAAGTGGTGGACTTGGACCCCTAGAAAATCTGCCTTGCAGCTATTCATTTGCTCCCTCATCCAACAAATATTTATTGAGTGCCTACTTTTGACAGGTATTCCCTTAGATTAAAGGAATACATGTTGGACTAAAACAATCATGTTCATTGCCCTAAGGGAGATTACAGTCTAGTAGCATAAGAATTCAGTGTGTATATATGGATGTGAATAATTTTGTGTATGTTTTAATTGAAAGGTAAGATAGATATTGCAGAAAAATGAAAACCTAATTATGACAGGTGATATAATTTGAATATAGAGGAAATTCCACATGAAAGCAGAAATAATCTTTGTGAATGCTGAGGAAGTTATTTTACAAAGCATTTTCCTGGGGATTACTAAACTGGAAACACATACACCAGACTAAGAAATGACTGCTTACTTTCAGGACATTCTTCTAAATTGGGCATATAGACTCCATCTGGATTACAACCTTTCTGCACATTGTGTAATGAACACTATGTCTGTGGAGTGAAAAGCCAAGACCCGTGATTAAATCAAAGGCATATATGAATTTATTATATTAGTCAGGTCCTAAAAGTATTTTAAACTGTTTACATGCCGTATACAAAGTTAGTTTTTGTTTATTTTTTTATGTGGGTATGTGGAGTCAACAAAATTATTGTTAGAAATTAAAGGGTCCAGATTATGGGGCCTTTACTCATCATAATGGAGTTAAGAAAGAGCTCCGAACATAAACAATTCAATTAAAAATGGTTAGAAGAGTTGAATAGGCATTTCTCCAAAGAAGAAAATGAATGACCAATAAATATTAAAATAGATATTCAAAATCATTAGTCATTATGCAAATGCATATTAAAGCCACAATGAGATAACATTTCACACCCACAAGTATGGTTAATAAAAAATACAAACCAAAACCAAAACCAGAAAGACAATATAAGTGTTAGAAAAGTTATGGATAAATGGAAGTTCCATACTTTGCTGGTTGAGACCTAAAATGGTGCAGCCTCTTTGGGAAACAGTTTGATGTCTCCTGAAAATGTCAAAAGTATAGTTACAATACAACTGAGTAATTCCGCTCCTAGATATTTACCCAGAGAAATGAAATAGTTCTACCTCAATATTTGCACATGAATGTTCATAGCAGCATTACTCATAATAATCCCAAAATGAAACAATCCAGATGTGCATCACTGGTGAACAGAATAAAATGTGGTATGTCTACAGAGTAGAATACTATTCGGTAATAAAAAGGAATGAAGTGCTGGTAGATGCTACAATGTAGATAAATCTCAATAACATTATCCTAAGTGAAAGAATCCAGACCAAAAAAAAAAAAGACTGCATATTGCATGATTAAATTTATATGAAATGTCTAGAATTGGGCAAATCTATAGAAACAAAAAGTAGCTTTGTTCTATCTGGATATGGGAATGGAAATGAATATTAACAGTAAAGTTCACCAGAGATCTTTTTAGATGATGGAAATATTCTAAAACTGGAATGTAGTAATGGAATGGTTGCACAACTCTGGAAATTTATTAAAAATTATTAACTTGTAAACTGAAAATTGATAAATTATATGGTATGTACATGATACTTCAATAAAGATGAAAAAAAAAAAGGCTTGCAACCAACTGTGACAAAGTATCTGCTAATCACATATCTGACAGAGGATTTTTATCCAGAATATACAAACAATTTCCAAACTCATAAAATAAAAAAACTACACAATTAATAAAGGTGCTAAAGAGTTGAGAAGACAATTCACCAAAAGATATATATGAATGGAAAATAAACAATAAGAGTTGTTCAATATTATTAGTCATTAGAGAAATATAAATAAAAATCGTGATGAGATACCACTGCACATTTATTAGAATGGCTGAAACAAAATTTTCTGGAGCTAGTGTTGGGGGTCTATGATGAATTTGGACACTCACTTTGTTCTTGTTCCCCCACAGGAGAGCTTCTGGGCCAAGGGAATCTCTCATCAGCACTGTGCTTTATGGGCTTGGGAGAGGGATGATATGGGTATATTGAAACTGTTCTTTCTACCCTCTTCAATGCGTCTTTATTTGTCTTGGTGCTCCATCCAGGTGCTGTAATCTCTCACCTGGATTCCAGAGATCTTGTGAAGGTATTTTTGTCCATGGATAATTGTCAAATCAATGTTTCTCTTGGGATACAGGGATAAAATATCTTATTCTACCATCTTGCTGATGTCATTCTCACATTTGCTTCTGTTAGTTATCTTTTCCCACGAGAGTTGAGATTTTCTTGATTCTATTTATGCCAAGTAGTTTTGGATTGTATCCTGGACATCTTGAATATTACATTCTGAGGCTCTGTCTCATTTAAATCCTTTGGGGAAATGTTGATGTTCTGTGATTTTATACCACCTCTCAAGAGTCATTGAAGTGTCCTGGGTAGGGATAGGGTTAATTTACCAACATTTCTGGCTTCAGGAAGAAGGATTATGACCTTCCAACGTTCCAGAGAACACCTCAGGCAGAGATACAGATATCAGATGAGTAATTGAAAGTTGGCCAGCATCTTTGAAAATGTTGAGTCCATGGAATATGATGGGTTCCACAAGGTCTGCTATGTTGTGACTATAGTTTGAGCTATTAATCTATTTCCACCCTTATTTAGCCCTCTACCCCATGTCATTCAAGTGATTTAATCTATTTGTCAGCTCTGCCATTTTCCTATAAGAAGGAAATATACATGAAAAGAAAATTCTAAGTCATACAGGATTTTGTATCCTCAATACTTAAATTTATGGTGCTTTAAAGGCATAAACAAAATGATTCAGAAAGAAACAAGGGAAATGCTGTGTGATGAATGACACAGAAAAGCAGAGATGAGGAGTTTATAGATCCCAAGAATTGTGGGAGCCAAGTACACATATGGAGCATGTCCTAGAGACAAATAGGTACCCAAAGAGCAGGGGTCTCTATAAGGTTTCTGAAGACTCAGGTTCAAGGCTGAAGGGCAGCCAGATCTGAGGAAGTCATTCAGATGAACAACCATACAAAGCGATGATAAATGAAACATTTTTTAATACCTTAAATTGTTTTAAAAGAAGATTATTTTGCTCAGAGCTCATGTGAGTATTTATCTGATTCAAAATTTCAATACACTGAATAACTATCTGGATGTATTTCAATATATAAAGAATTTATGCTCTGAATTGCATGAAACATTTAACAATATTATACCAAAATTGTTGGTCATTATTTTAAAATAGCACAGTATAGCAGAAAACTAGAATACCAAAGATTGTTTAAAATTTTTATTTGATATTGGAGTATAGTTGATTTGCAATGTTTTGATAGTATCTGATATACAGCAAACTGATTCAGTTATACATATACATATATCTGTTCTTTCTCAGACTATTTTCTCATATAAGTTATTACAGAATAATGAGTAGAGTTCCCTGTGCTATACAATATGTTCTTGTTGATTATCTAGTTTATATATAGTAGTGTGTTATGTTAATCCCAACCTCCTAATTTATCCCTCCCCCTCATCTTTCCCCTTTGATAACTATAAGTTTGTTTTCTGAGTCAGTGAGTCTGTTTCTTTTTTATAAATACGTTCATTTGTGTCATTTTTTTTAGATTCCACATATAAGTGATGTCATATGATATTTGTCTTTCTCTGTCTTACTTCACTTAGTATGATAATCTCTAGGCTCATCTATGTTGCTGCAAATGGCATTATTTCATTATTTTTATGGCTGAGTAATATTCCATTGTGTATATATATACCACAACTTCTTCTATGTTGTCCATTTTATTGACCTATAGTTGCTTGTAGTGGATTCTTATGATCTTTTCCATTTCTGTGGTTTCAGTTGTAACTTCTTTTCTCACTTATTTTATTGATTTAGGCCCTCTCCCCTTTTTTCTCTTGATGGGTCTGGCTAAAGGTTTATCAATTTTGTTTATCTTATCAAAGAACAAGCTTTTAGTTTCATTGATTTTCTATTGTTTTTTTCTTGGTCTCTATTTTATTTATTTCTTTTTTATATGTATATATATATATAGTTTATTATAAGATATTGAATATAGTTCCCTGTGTTATACAGTAAATCCTTGTTTATCTACTTTATATATGGTAGTGTGCGTCTGTTAATCCTATACTCCTAATTTATCCCTCCCTACCACTTCCCCTATGGTAACCATAAATTTGTTTTCTACATCCATGGCTCTACTTCTGTTTTGTAAATAAGTTCATTTGTACCCTTTCTTTAGACTCCTCATATAACGATATCATATGATATTTGTCTTTCTGTGTCTGACTTACTTCACTCGGTATGACAATCTCTAGGTCTATGCATGTTGCTGCAACTGGCATTATTTTGTTCTTTTGTTATGACTGAGTAATATTCTACTGTATATATGTACCACATCTTCTTTATCCATTCCTCTATTGATGGACATTTAGGTTGCTTCCATGTTCTGGCTATTGTAAATAGTGCTGCAATGAACATCGGGGTGCAAGTATCTTTTCAAATTATTATTTTCTTTGGGTATATGACCAGGAGTGGTATTGCTGTGTCATATGGTAGTTCTAGTTTTAGTTTTTTAAGGAACCTCCATACTGTTCTCCATAGTGGCTGTACCAATTTACATTCCCACCAACAATGTAGTAGGGTTCCTTTTTCTTTACACCCTCTCTAGCATTTATTGTTTGTAGATTTTTTGATGATGACCATTCTGAACAGTGTGAGGTGATACTTCTTTGTAACTTTGATTTGCATTTCTCTACTAATTAGTGATGTTGAGCATCTTCTCATGTGCTTTTTGGCCACCTGTATGTCTTCTTTGGAGTGATGTTTATTTAGATCTTCCACTTGTATTGGAAGAATCAATACTGTGAAAATGACTATACCACCCAAAGCAATCTACAGATTCAAGGCAATCCCTATCAAATTACCAATGGCATTTTTCACAGAATTAGATCTCATTTATTTCAATAGCCTATTTTCTGGTCCAAATTGGGATCCACTTCTACTGTGGAGGTTTTGTTCTACCAACTCAGTCCAGATTAAATGAGGATTTTAAAATTATAGTTTATGTTTAGATCATTAGTTACTGTTTTATGGCCTTGGACAAGAGTCTTAACCTCTCTGAAAAAAGGGGATAATAATGCCTCACCAAGATCTTTGTAGAATCGATTGAGATAACATGAAAGAATTTTGTATATGTTAGCACTAAACATGTATGAAGTATTTTTTGTTCATTTTTTATAGGCTATTGTCTGACCCTCTCTTCAACTTCTTTAATGGGACCTTGCATTGTTATCTAATTGTTTCACTTATGTAAATATAGTCTTCCCAACAAGAGGAGCATCTAACAGCTTCACAATTAAAGTGAGACTATTTGACTTGCTAAAGACTGAGTGACAACCATGACAAAGGTGGAGAAGAAAGTGTGAAAGTACAGATTTCTCTTATGATACCTACATGTACTCTACAGCCATCCAAGTTGCCACACTCAGAGTGGTCTTTAAAATACATTGAAATATGACATTACCAAATGATACAAGTGACATTCAAAAGGAACATGCATTTTAATTGGACAGAAAACACATCAGATGTAAACATATAAATAAAAATTCAAGAGCCACATAACCACAGAAATTGGTATAGGAGACTTGAGGACAAATGTATCATTGTGGGCTGAATTTGAGATGAGATATAAAGTACTGTTTCTTCAAATTTTATTTAGATTAATTTCCTATTTTCCAAACCTAAACAGACCATCTCTCATTGAAGCACAGGATGAGGTCTCAGAGCTCAGGGCTTCACCTCCTCCTCCCAATTTCTTCTCCCCATTCACAGCAATCTTGCAGAAGACCCTGAGGACCTCTGAAGGAGCCTGCAGTTCCACTGAGAGAATTAGAAAGATTGAATTAAAGGGAAAAGAGGAGAAAGCTGAGAGAGTTTCAGCATTTGAAATGTCAGACAATAGAGGAAAAACCAGCACAGTGACACTGGGGATTCCTGCTCTCTTGGAGCTGTAGGGTGATAAGGTACATATTGTAAGCAATGGGAGTAAATAGCATGGAGATCTATGGAAGAGTTAAATTATGGAGGGTTTTTAATATTATGCTTAAGAATTCTGCAAATTAGGAATCCCCAATAAATAGATCAATAGACATCAATGCATGATCTGGATTTGTACCTACAGAATGCCTGGTACAAAATCTTCTTCTTTTCCTTAATTATTTTCCTGTGTTTCATGACATGTTTCCAAGGAGATAGGCTCATATAGATAATCGACCCATGTGTGATTCATAGACATCACTGTCAGAAATCCTATTCTCTCTTCCCAAACACAGGAATGGAGAGCTTTCAATGATTCAGAGATATAAAAATTAGCTCCTCATTGCAAATATTTGGAGGCCTCTTCCATAAGCAATGAAGAACTATCAAGCTTTCTTGAATTTAGAACTAATGATGAAAAAGTAACAGCTGAACGTCCCTGTAGGTGGGAAGGGGGAGGGCACGAAGAGATTCTATATCCTGTGTGTGCAGGGATTTGTGTGTGGTTATAGGCGTTTGCATAACTTTGTGATTTAGGTTTAAAAGGAAGCAAATGGTAAGTATAATGCATGAAGTTTCATCCTCCCAGGTTAGCAAGATAATTCACTTGAAGTAAATAGGATATCTTGGAAAGTTTATTGCCTTTCAAATGAGAGAAGACTGAGTTGATTATGATGTCAGATCATCACAAGATTTCTTGGGGTTGTGGAGGAGCTGACACAATGTCTTCAAGCACCTATTCTACTTCCTAATCTTAGCTGGTGACTGGTGAAAATTTAGCTCATAGGGGACTAAAGGTGTGTGAATATACAGACGTACAGACACACTTATGCACACATACATGCCTATGCAAATACACAGTCTCATTCTATTACTACACATAAGTCTGTTGATTTGGAGGTTTCTGAGAAATGGCAACACATCTGTCCTAATACTAGTGGAAGAAGAAAACTATAGCAGTGCACATTGGAAAATAAGTGAACTTTACTGAAAAGAATATACAACTTCAGCAGAATAAACATTATACTACCTACACACAAAGGCAAAAGAAAATGAAGCTAAGAGCTCATTATTTCTCAGTCTTGTGATTTAAAAAGAAAATTCTGAAAGTCTCAGTATAAAACCCCTCATGGGTTTCCCTATTGGAATAAAACAAATGGCAATAGCCTGCGTTATTTTTGTCCTTGGAAGATGGAAGTGAGGAAAATTTTAATGAGTTTTAATTGTGGGTGATGATGGTAAGCGGTGAGTAGCAGAGACCTTGCATATGAAGTCACTTCTCCGACTAGGAAACCTATGTGTGAGAGCTAAGATCGAAGAGACTATTTTTGTTTATTCTTGACAGTTAATTAGAAAAGGAAGTGAATCTCATTTTAAAGATACATAACCAAATTTTTCTCTAGTTAGTAGGAGGAAAGGAAGAGGAGAATAATACTGGATAAGGTGAACAGAGACTCATCAGTATCTTTTTCTTTCAAATTCCAGAAGAGGTCAAAATCTTCCAGTGTTCCTTTGAAATGTCAAAACTCAATCTTGATAATACTGGCCTCATGCAGGCAGCTCTGCATACAAAAAGAATCTAGAAAGCTGCCAGTTAGATTTACTTCTGTCTGACTGAGTGAATGTGCACAAGGGCAGGCAAAGCTTCTTTGTTGGGAATGGAGGATGGAATTTAAAATATCTTTACTTATTCAGACTAAAAGAAAAGGGACAGTAGTAGAAATTAGTGATTAGTATAAATTATTGAACAATCTTGTGAAAATTTCATTCCAGAATGTCTATACACGTTAAGGGTTAGATGAGCACTAAAAGACATGCTATTTTATGAAGCAGGTTCATGGACTATCGGGGGATATGTTTTTAAAGAATATGTTTTATTACATTAAAGTAAATATTGGGGCATGAGTTCCAGCAAATGACTGACCTTTGGAAACTTAGTTTATAAAGGACTAGATAATAGTTATTTTCTGGGAATATATCAGTTGAGTGTGTGTTGATTGGAGCAAATCATAAGCTTTTCTAGACATAAAATGCCATTTTCAAGTCTTGAGTGTTTTGTACATGACATGGGCTGAATTGTATCCCCCAAAATTCACATGTTGAAGTCCTAACTCTCAGTAATTCAGAATGCTATTATATTTGGAGATAGGACCTTCAATGAGGTAATTAGGTTAAAAATAGGTCATTAACATTAGTCTTAAACCTATGACTAATCCAATATGAATGGTGTCTTTATAAGAAAGAGAAATTAGACACAGACAGATTTAGAAGGTGACCCCATGTAAAGACACTGGGAGAAGTTGACTATCTACAAACCAAGGACAGAGACCTCAGAAGAAACCAACCCTGCAGACACCTTTATTTCAGACTTCTAACCTCCAAAATTGTGGAAAAATAAATTTCTGTTGTTTAAGTCACCCAGTATCTGGTACTTTGTAATGGCAGCCTGTTATAGACTGAATGTTTATGTCCTCCATCATTCATATATTGAAGCCTCAAGCCCCAGTGTGACTGTATTTGGTGATACTTCCTCTAAAGAAGTAATTAAGTTTAAATGAGTTCATAAGGGTGGGGCCTTGATCTGATAGTATTAGTGTCCTGTTTTGTTGTTTGTTTTTTTTTTTGCTGCCATTTTTATTAAATTCCTTAGTAAAGAGACATCAAGAGAGTTCTCTCTTCTCTTATGTTTTCTCTGAGCACACACAAAAAAGAGGTCATGTTGGCACACAGCAAGATGGTAGTCACCTTAAAGCCAAGAGAAGAGTCATCAGAATGAAAGCTACCTTACCAGTAACTTGGTCTTAGATATCACAGCCTTCAGAAATGTAGGAAAAAATTTCTGTTGTTTAAGCCACCCAGTCCATGATATTTGGTAAAGACAGCCTGAACAGACTAGTACACAGCTCTAGTAAATTAATATATATTGTTTATGTTTCTTTCTTAGGTTCAGTCCTCATCCTCCCCTAAAGATCGGGAACTGGAAATTATATAAATGTATTAGTGAGATGTTAGAGTAAAAAAATTAAAAAGATAATTAATCACAGAGTACTTAAGTTTTGAATAATCATATATTTCCTATGATGCTGAGTTCCCAAAATTTTGCTATAATGTCCTTACCCTCAAGGAGTTTAAAGTAGGACTGAAATTTATTTTATAAATGTTTAATAATTTAAAATTATTTCAACTGTTTATGTATATTTCACTGTATCTTATATTTATAAATCTCATTAACATTCATCCATATTACAATACATTTACATTTGTATGGACTTTTCAAAAATCTTGTATAAGTTAGTTATCTCATTTACTTCTCTCAGAAGCATGGGACACAGATGTAGAACACAACTTCTGCGTGTACCCATGGGAACCTAAATTTGGAGAAGCTAAGTAACTTGCCCAAGGTCTTAGAGGTGGAAGGATATACATTCATAGCAACAGGGGTTATATTGGAGGGAAATGAGGTCTTTGTAGAGATTACAAGGACTTTAGTTATGCCCATAAAGTTTAGAATCTTTTCAGGATGATCTTGTTTAGTTATTGCTTATATAATTATAACATTAAAAATATAGTTACCCAAGACAACGACACAATCCAAAAAGTGAGTATTGAAACAAGGAATGGATCCAGCTTGTTGAACCCTGGACCAATATTATACATTTAACAGCTCAATTTGAGTCCCATTTGCTTTCTTCAAGATGGCACTGTCAATATTTTTAATTTGAGTCTGCACTTGGAAGGACCTTCTTTCCAAGCCCTCTCTATGAATGACCATCTAACAGGTATATGCTCATCATGGAAAATGTTGACTCCTGGTTCAGCCATTGGTACAAATATTGCCTTGGAGATTAGAATAAGAAGGAGACTAGAATAAATGGATTACTCCAATTGGCCTTTTTCTGGGAGATAGCAGGTATCTCTGTTCTGTAACAATGTGATAGGGGAGATCTACTCAATGCACTTCCATACTAACTTTCTGAATTCCAAGGAATTCACATACTTCATAAGCCATAGTACCAGCCACAGTGGGAGGGCACAAACGCAGTTCTCAAGAGTTTCACTACATAGTTATAGGAACAATATTAACATATTGTCAGAGATGATTTGCAATCTACACAACATTCAACACATGCCTAAGAAAAATATAGATGTTCATTGGGTTAAAATTTCAGTCTTTAATGAACTATCAACATCAACCTACATGAGAAGGAAAAAGGAGAGTAGTGATTTATTCTTAGGTGAATGTTAGCACCCGAGATCTGTAACTTTGTTATTAGTCACAGGATTTAGAACTGGTTTCCAAATCTAGCTGAAAGTTAAAATCAATGGGGAGACTTTGAAGAAATTCAGATTCCAGAATTCTGGACAAAATAAAGGCCTTTTATACCCAGATACAATACCATCTGAGCAGTACCATGAATGAGGAAATGCTTTAAAAAAAATGTGACCAAATAAAAATAAATCAGAATTAAAGTCTCAAGATAAAGGAAAACAAGTCTCAAGATATGAACGAATATTCAGCAATGTGAAATAAATCAAAGAGAATATTGATAATATAAAAGAAAATTGTAATAGAAGTTCTAAGTAAGCATTACTGAAGCAACTCAAGAATAGTGTGAAACTGACCAGTCCCTCCCATCAGGAAACTTTCAAAAGCCTCTTAGATAGCCACATCCACCAGAGGGCAGACAGCAGAAGCAAGAACAACTACAATACTGCAGTCTGTGGAAAAAAAAACCACATTCACAGAAAGATAGACAATATGAAAAGGCAGAAGACTATGTGTGAGATGAAGGAAAAGATAAAACCCAAGAAAAACAACAAAATGAAGTGGACATAGGCAACCTTCCAGAAAAAGATTTCAGAGTAATGATAGTGAAGATGATCCAAGACCTCAGGAAAAGAATGGAGGCAAAGATCAAGAAGATGCAAGAAATGTTTAACAAAGACCTAGAAAATTAAAGAACAAACAAACAGAGATGAACAATAAAATAACTGAAATGAAAACTACACTAGAAGGAAACAATAGCAGAATAACTGAGGCAGAAGAACGGATAAGTGACTGGGAGACAGAATGGTGGAATTCATTGCTGTGACACAGAATAAAGAAAAAACAATGAAAAGAAATGAAGACAGCCTAAGAGACCTCTGTGACAACTTTAAACACAACAACATTTGCATTATAGGGGTCCCAGAAGGAGAGGAGAGAGAGAAAGGACCAGAGAAAATATTTGAAGAGATTATAGTCAAAAACTTCCCTAACATGGGAAAGGAAATAGCCACCCAAGTCAAGGAAGTGCAGAGAGTCGCATATGGGATACACCCAAGGATAAACACACAGAGAAACATAGCAATCCAATTGGAAAAAATTAAAGACAAAGAAATATTACTGAAAGCAACAAGGGAAAAGTGAAAAATAACATAAAAGGGAACTCCCATAAGGTTAACAGCTGATTTCTCAGCAGAAACTCTACAGGCAGGAAGGGAGTGGCATGATATACTTAAAGTGATGAAATGGCAGAACCTACAACCAAGATTACTCTACCAGGCAAGGATCTCATTCAGATTCAATGGATAAATCAAAAGCTTTACAGACAAACAAAAGCTGAGAGAATTCAGCACCACCAAACCAGATTTACAGCAGATGCTAAAGGAACTTCTCTAAGTGGGAAACACAAGAGAAGAAAATGACCCAAACCCAAAACAATCAAGAAAATGGTCATAGGTACTTACATATTGATAATTGCCTTAAACGTGAATGGATTAGATGCTCTAACCAAGACACAAGCTTGCTGAATGCATACAAAAACAAGACCCATATATATGTTGTCTACAAGAGAACCAATTCAGACCTGGGAAACATACAGACTGAAAGGGAAGGGATGGAAAACGATATTCCATGCAAATGGAAATCAAAAGAAAGCTGGAGTAGCAATACTCATATCAGATGAAAGAGACTTTAAAATAAAGAATGTTACAAGAGACAAAGAAGGACACTACACAATGATCAAGGGATCAATCCAAGAAGAAGATATAACAATTATAAACATATATGCACCCAACATAGGAGCACCTCAATACATAAGCTAACAGCTAAAAAAGAGGAAATTGACAGTAACACAATAATAGTGAGGGACTTTGACACCTCACTTACACCAATGGACAGATCATCCAAAATGAAAATAAATAAGGAAACAGAAGCTTTAAATGACACAATAGACCAGATAGATTTAACTGATATTTATAGGACATTCCATCCAAAAACAGCAGATTACACTTTCTTCTCAAGTGTGCATGAAACATTCTCCAGCATAGATCATATCTTGGGACACAAATCAAGCCTCAGTAAATGTAGGATAATTGAAATCATATCAAGCAGATTTTCTGACCACAATGCTATGATATTAGAAATCAATTAAAAGGAAAAAACATAAAAAACACAAACACATGGAGGCTAAACAATACATTATTAAATAACCAAGAGATCACTGAAGAAATCAAAGAGGAAATTAAAAAATACGTAGAGAAAAATGACAATGAAAACACGATGATCCAAACCAATGGGATGCAACAAGACTTCTAAAAGGGAACTAGTAGCTATACAAGCCTACCTCAAGAAACAAGAAAAATTTCAAATAAACAATCTAATCTTACACCTGAAGGAACTGGAGAAAGAAGAACAAACAAAATCCAAGGTTAGCAGAAGGAAAGAAATCATAAAGATCAGAGCAGAAATAAGTGAAATAAAAACAAAGAAAACAATAGCTAAGATCAATAAAACTAAAAGCTGGTTCTTTGAGAAGATAAACAAAATTGATAAACCATTAGCCAGACTCAGCAAGAAAAAATGGGAGAGGACTCAAATCAATAAAATTAGAAATGAAAAAGGAGAAGTTACAACAGACACCACAGAAATACAAAGAAACCTAAAAGAGTACTACAGGCAACTCTATGCCAATGAAATGCACAACCTGGAAGAAATGGACACATTTTTAGAAAGGTATAACCTTCCAAGACTGAACCAGGAAGAAATAGAAAATATGAACACACCAATCACAAGTAATGAAATTGACACTGTGATAAAAAATCTTCCAACAAACAAAAGTCCAGGACCAGATGGCTTCACAGGTGAATTCTATCGAACATTTAGAGAAGAGCTAACATCCATCCTTCTCAAACTCTTCCAAAAAATTGCAGAGGAAGGAACATTCCCTAACTCATTCTATGAGGCCACCATCACGCTGATACCAAAACCAGACAAAGATGTCACAAAGAAAGAAAACTACAGACCAATATCACAGATGAATATAGATGCAAAAATCCTCAATAAAATGCTAGCAAACAGAATCAAACAACACATTAAAAGGATCATACACCATTGTCAAGTGGGATTTATCCCAGGGATGCAAGGATTCTTCAATATACGCAAATCAATCAAAGTGATAAACCAAAATTGAAGAATAAAAACCATATGATCATCTCAACAGATGCAGAAAAAGCTTTTGAAAAAATTCGACACCAATTTATGGTAAAAACTCTCCAGAAAGTGGGCACAGAGGGAAGCTACCTCAACATAAGGGCCATATACGACAAACCCACAGCAAACATCATGTGCAATGGTAAAAAAGTGAAAGCATTTCCTCTAAGATCAGGAACAAGACAAGGATGTCCACTCTTGCCACTATTATTCAACATAGTTTTCAGAGTCCTAGCCATGGCAATCAAGAAGAAAAAGAAATAAAAAGAATGAAAATTGGAAATGAAGAAGTAAAACTGTCACTATTTGCAGATGACGTGATACTATACATAGAGAATCCTAAAGATGCCACCAGAAAACTACTAGAGCTAATGAATGAATTTGATAAAGTTGCAAGATACAAAATTAATGCACAGAAATCTCTTGCATTCCTATACACTAATGATGAAAAATCTGAAAGAGAAATTAAGGAAACACTCCCATTTACCATTGCAACAAAAAGAATAAAATACCTAGGAATAAACCTACCTAGGGAGACAAAAGATCTCTATGCCGAAAACTATAAGACACTGTTGAAAGAAATTAAAGATGATACCAACAGATGGAGAGATATACCATACCATGTTCTTGGATTGGAAGAATCAATTATGAAACTGACTATACTACCCAAAGCAATCTACAGATTCAATGCAATCCCTGTCAAATTTCCATGGCAGTTTTTACAGAACTAGTACAAAAAATCTTAAAATTTCTATGGAGACATAAAAGACCATGAATAGCCAAAGCAGTCTTGAGGGAAAAAAACGGAGGTGCAGGAATCAGACTCCCTGACTTCAGACTATACTATAAAGCTATAGTAATCAAGCCAAGATTGGACTGGCACAAAAACAGAAACATAGATCAATGGAAAAAAATAGAAAGCCCAGAGATAAACCCACACACCTATGGTCAAGTAATCTATGACAAAGTAGGCAAGGATATGCAATGGAGAAAAGACAGTCTCTTTAATAAGTGGTGCTGGGGAAACTGAACAGCTACATGTAAAAGAATGAAATTAGAACACTCCCTCAGCTCATGCAGCTCAATATTAAAAAGACAAACAACCCAATCCAAAAATGGGCAGAAGACCTAAATAGACATTTCTACAAAGAAGACATACAGATGGCCAAGTAGCACATGAAAAGCTGCTCAACATCACTAATTATTAGAGAAATGCAAATCAAAACTACAATAAGTTACCACCTCACACAAGTTAGAAGTGGTGTCATCAGAAAATCTACAAACAACAAATGCTGGAGAGTGTTTGGATAAAAGACAACCCTCTTGCACTGTTGGTGGGAATGTAAATTGATACAGCCACTATGGAGAGCAGTATGGAGGTTCCTTAAAAAACTAAAAATAAAATTACCATATGCTACAGCAACCCCACTACTGGACATATACCCAGAGAAAACCAGAATTCAAAAAGACACATGCACCCCTTTATTCATTGCAGCACTATTTACAATAGCCAGGACATGGAAGGAACCTAAATGCCCATTGAGAGATGAATGGATAAATAACATGTGGTACATATATACAATACAATATTATTCAGCCATAAAAAGGAACGAAATTGGGTCATTTGTAGAGATGTGGATGGATCTAAAGACTGTCCTACAGAGTAAGTCAGAAAGAGAAAAACAAATATCGTATATTAACTCATATATGTGGAACCTAGAAAAATGGTACAGATGAACTGGTTAGTAGGGCAGAAATTGAAACACAAATGTAGAGAACAAACATATGGACACCAAGGGGGGAAAGCGGTGGGGGGGTGAGTGTGGTGGTGTGATGAATTGGGCGATTGGGATTGACATGTATACACTGCTGTGTATAAAATTCATGACTAGGGCTTCCCTGGTGGCACAGTGGTTGAGAGTCCGCCTGCCAATGCAGGGGACATGGGTTCGTGCCCCGGTCCTGGAAGATCTCACATGCCAAGGAGCGGCTAGGCCCATGAGCCATGGCCACTGAGCCTGCGCGTCCGGAGCCTGTGCTCCACAATGGGAGAGGCCACAACAGTGAGAGGCCTGCATACCACAGAAAATAAACAAACAAACAAATAAATAAATAAATAAATAAAATTGATGACTAATAAGAACGTGCTGTATAAAAAATAAAATAAAATAAAATTCAAAAATTACAAAAAATAAAAGAATAGTGTGAAACTAAAAATTCTAAACTATCAAAACAAAATAGTAAAAAGATGTGAAAAACCAAAGTCTATTGTGAATGTCTCCTTCATAGTGATGGTGATTAAAAGTGTAGAAAAGTAAAAATAGATATTCCAAGGTCCAGCCACAAATTTAATTCAAGGGTCTTCTTGCAAAGGGATCCAGGAATCTGAGCTTTTGTTAAACTTGCCTGTGATTCTGATGAGTCACTGTCAGGCAGACTTCTGGGAAGCACTGATTTATAGGATAGTTTCTGAAGCTAGAAATAAGCACTCATGCTGCCTGTCAGTACCCTGGCTACCATTGCCCACATTTCTAGATAACTGGATGCAAAGGCACTTCCTCTGCCTTCATTCCTATTTCATTAGGTGGAACTTTATATAAGGCAATGACAAAGAATTCTGAGACATTGATTATGGAGGTGCTATGTAGTTGGACTTTGATTTTTTATAAAAAATATAAATTGTATTAAATGAACTATAATATCATGTACAGCTTCAAATTTAAATGAATTTATAAAACATATTACACTTAGGAATATTATTTAGGGAAATTGTAAAATTCTGTTCAGAAAATGCTCAGAAGCTCATAGTCTAGATGGCTTGACAATAGGCATCAGGTGGGAGGCAGGAAGCATGATATTATTTCTCCAAGTTTCTCCTGTTCCTATAATGCTTTTTTCACCCTGGACGTATAATAAGTACATATATTTTAAAATAAGGTATTGAGTCAATGAAAACAAACTTCCTTGGGTGTATCTTGGTAAATACAAGATGAAATCAAACCAGAAATGAAATAGTTTAGTGCTACTATTTGTTGGTAAGCACTGACTGAGAGGTCATATCTTAAATTTGAATGTCTAGAGTAAATGAATCTAAACGGATTTCTAGGAAGTCTTGCTGAAAACAAAATAGAAAGGAAACAGTGACAAGGGGAACAGAGGGCAGAATGAATAAAAAGTGGAGGTGAAGTTTTATGATAATTTTGTAGACATAAAGTCATCAAATTTCAGGTTTGGCAGGAACCTTGTAGGTCATTCCTGCCAATCACACATCTTATACTAGAAAACTCTAATTTTGCTCCCCTCCAGTGAGATGACTCAGTACATCTGAAGACTCTACTTTTCCTCCTTGGAATTTCTAACTGTAAAATGTTTCCTTCTTTAGAACTTTATCCTATCTCTCTGACATTTCCTCTCTTAGCACCTATTTTTCACATGGACCTATGATGGCATAGTCTTATCTCGTCTACATGTCAGATTTACAAACACACACACACTTCCACAGAATCTTCTGATCTTCTATTTAAATCTATAAAAGAGATTTCTAATTTTTTCAGGTATTCTTCAGATGGTATGGTTCTTAACTCCTTATTTCCCTTCCTGAAACTTCCTTTAGGAGTTCAGATTTGGGTAATCAGAATTTTTTGATGACTTTGGAATAGAGGTAGAATAATATTATCCTTGTTCCTAATGTTTTTCTTGGATGATTGTTCCCCAAAACGAGTGCAGATCTGTCTTTTGGTAGCTTCTATTATGACAAGTATACTGTGTAGTCAATAAACATACTATAAATATTTTTTGCAGCTAATATCTAAAATTTTCATGGAAAACTATTCTGTATCTCAGTATAAGCCATTCATGCAAATTACCCAATATAGAGCCTTGGGTCAAACCATTAAAAACTTTCTTCAATGTTTGCATTAATCCACTTACCAGCATTTATTTATGATTTTATAACCCATTGCTTATCTAAGTAATTAGCTATGTAACTATTTCATTTCTTAATTATTCACAAAAGAGACATTGTCAAATGCTCTGTTAAAATACAAATATGTGAAAAGTACTGGATTCTCCCTCATGTAAGAGACTAGTGGCAGAGAAAAATTATGCTTTGTTTTTTTTTTTCCTTGGTGAACCCATGTTGGGTCCCTTTGTCTTGAATTTTTCTAGCGCTATGTACTCTCAAGCCATCTCTTTAACATATCGTTATTAAAAATTGCTGAAATTTGACGAAAAATTCATGAGCAGTTGAAGAAATTACCCTCTTCTTCCTTTGCAAAGCAGTCTGTCATGTGAGCATTTTGTGCTTCCACTACACTTTTTATTCTTCCAAAGTCCCTCAAAGAACATTATGCACCTCACTTAAAAGTTTATTCAAGACCCTAAAACATAATTAATCTTAGTTTCCAAACTTGAATTTATGTAGGGCAGCAAAATGTTTTACAAAGTTCATTCAGCAACTATGTAAACCTTAGTAATGCTTGTTCTACCCTCCCATGTCAGAAGATAATTCTCTTCAACAGAAAATGTAAAATCAAATAGAAATTGCTAAGTTCTACTTTGTCTTCAATATCCATCCATATTATGTGATGAAATATATACACGTATCTTAGTTTTCATATATATAATATATATAGCCCTGTTAATATTTGAAATTTTGCTCCAAACAGACCTTGCGGTGTTTGATTTGTCTTAGTCTTTATGGGAAAATCATATCAAGAACGGATGAAATAACCACATTATTATTTTTTTTTGACCAGGCCTACTATGACATAAATTCAGGACAGCATCTTATTAATCGCTCCACCACGTCTGACAGAGGACTTCAGTGACTTACTGGGTCCATGAGGACTTTAGTTAGTTCAGAACAAGTGCCTCCAAACACCAAAAGGGTCTGGAGGTTTCCCTTTTCCCACTATTTGTTAAAGTTTATCTTGGAGAAAGTTAAGAAGAAGATTAAAGTATAACATTTCTGAATGTATTGTAAGATCTTTCCTCAAAGGAACTTAGTCTAATTTTAACTCAAGAAACTCTGGGGGAATTCCCTGGTGGTCCAGTGGATAAGACTTTGCCTTCCAATGCAGCGGGTGTCTGTTGAATCCCTGATCAGGGAGCTAAGATCCCACATGCTGCATGGCCATATAATCAAAACATAAAACAGAAACAATATTGTAATAAATTCAATAAATACCTTAAAAATGGTCCACATCAAAAAAAATATTAAAAAAAAAAAAAAAGAAGAAGAAGCTCTCTGGATCTCTGAACTGACTCAGGACTGAAAATTGGATAAAGGGTCATTGTTCTCTATCATGTTAGCTCAGTTAAAAATTCTGGTCACCAGACACAGAGGTTTTGGTTATACTGATCATCTGAGTCAGTTCAGGCTACTATAACAAAACATCATAAACTGGGTGAAAACAACAAATATTTAGTTCTCGCAATTCTGAAGGCTGGAAGTCTCAGAACAAGGTGCCAGTGGATTTGATGTCTGAGGAGAGCCTACTTCCTGGTTCATTGTTCCTGGTCTTCTTGCTGTGTCCTTACATGGTGGAAAGCAGACAGAGGAAGCAAGCTCTCTTTGACTCTTTTAAGAGCATTAATCACATACATGAGAGCTCTACTCTCATGACCTCATCTAATTCTAATTACCTCCCACAGGCCTCATCTAGTACCATCACATTGAGGGGTAGGGTTTCAACATATGAGTTTGGAGGAGTTAAAAACATTCAGTCCTTAACACAAATCAAGTAGGCACTAAGTGGCAAGCCCATTTATTTTGGCTTTGGGAACCTCATTAATTAGCCATTTCGAATGGATCAAGCCACTCTGATAACCTCTTCTGACATTTGAACTTTTATATCAACCATGCCCAATTGGTACTGTCATTTGGTCTCAACCACTCAGGATTCCCTCAGCTCCACTGAGTCCAAACCAATGGCTACACTACTCACATTTATTCCCAGTCTACAAGAGGTGGCTAATTGTTGGTACACAACATCAGGAATTTCCTGGGTGAAATCTGAAATTGCCACCCCATACAAGATGGGCAAGATGAAACCAAAGAAAGAGGAAGAACACTCCAGATAGATGGCAGTTTGAATAAGCAGGGGGACTTGAGCACTTGCAAGACAAGCACTTGCTTGTCTTGAGCACCAAAAGAGGAGTAGACACTTCAACTGCCCAGCAGACACTAAAGTGTTTATATAGAGGACTTAACAGGGTTGTCACTTGTAAAGTCCAGATGGTCTCAACAACACATTGCTGTCTTGAACCCAGGCCCCACTGAGAACTCAAGGCAGAACATTCATTCCAGGGACAGAGGAGGGAGTGAGGAGCTTCTATTGGCCCAAGTTCAGCTCTTGGTTCAATTGGTGTCACATCTTCTCGGTGACATCCTCCAACACTAATCCAGTCATTTCATTGATGCTGAGACTTCCTCATGAGGTGTTTTCCAACACCATGGTGAAGAGAACATGCTCTGGGATCTCTTGGAAAAGAAATCATGGGGATGGTCTCCCATTATAAATTCTATCTACCCGAGTCTACCGATTTCTTCCTCTGTATTAAACCGAGAAATATATGTGTAGCATATTAATTTAGCTGAGTCCACCAAATTTTAAATCAACTGACTGATAAAAAAAAAAAAAGAAAGCAGAGATATGCGTGGGTGGTTGGGGGTGGGGAACCTCCTGCAGCTGCTTGAACTCACATTCCTCAGAACCTCAAGTAAGTAAACTCATGTCAGGAAATTTGTCCTTCCTTCCTAGGTCTAGTACTATCCTCAGAATCTTTCTACAAACTTTTTAAAATGATATAAATTAGCAAAGCTAGCATTTATTTTGTGATTAAGCTGTTTCCTCCCAAGTTTGACATTGTAATTGGCATCCTGGGCCATGCTGAGATCTGTTCTTAGTTACATGTCTGAGTCATTGGAAGTGTGACGGGGGATCTAAAGGGAGATGGCAATACCATGCAAAGTAACTAAATGAGACAATGTAGTTATGGGACCTGTTATATCACAAAGGACAGGAGAGGCTGATTCTTATTCTGCTGGCAGTGGGAACTCTGTGGTGTTTAGGGGTTTGGTAATAGAAGTCACAGAAATCCTTTCAAACAGTCTTCTTCCAATATTTAGATTTCACTTTTTAAGATCAATTCCCTAGTTTTCATGTAGAAAATTTGACAAGAATATGAATTCGAATTTGAATATAGTTTAGCAACCCAAAATATTGTTTCTATTTTATTTCTGGTATATCAGCCAAAATATTAGACAACACACCAGAAGAAAAAAAATATTAGTTTCTTTTATTTTATTTTATTTTTTTTAGGATATGATTAGCAATGCCAATTCTCAAATTATTTCAGCTATTCCAGTTTCTTTGTTTTTAATAAAAAATTTTAAGGTCAATTTGTGAATTTTTCCAACAAAGACTACTGAGATTATAATTGGGGTTGCATTAAACATACAGATCAATTTTGGAAGAATTGACATATTAACCATTTAAATCTGTCAAACCATAAACACAGTTATCTCTATGTTTATTTAGGTCTTAGTTTGTCTCCTCAGAGTTTTATAGTTTTCATAATATATATATTGTACATATTTTGCTAAATTCATCTTTAACTAGGTCATGTTTTTGATGCTATTATAAATAGCACTTTCTAAAATTTCTATTTCTGATGTTTATTGACAGTATAGAAAAGAGAAATGTATGTATAGACATGCACACACACACACACCCCTTCTAACCTATAACCTTGTTAAATCTGCTTATTAGATCTAGCAGCTTTTTTTGTGGAAACTTGAAGATTATCTATGTAGACAATCAAGTATACAAATAAAGATCAATTTATTTGTTTCTGTTTAATCAATATACCTTTTATTTCTTTATCTTGCCTTATTGCGCTAACTAGAACCTGCACAATTTAAATTGGGATGATGTGTGCAGACATTCTCGCTCTGTTCTTCATCTTGAAAAAAAAAATCATATGTCTTTCAACATTAAATATGAAGCTAACAATATTTTTTTTAATATGTCTTGAGACAATTCCCTTTAATTTTTAGTTTGCTTATATTGTTTTATCATAAATATTATGTTTGCCAAACGTGGTGTTTTTTCTGTCTCCATTGAGATGACTATGTGTTTTCTCAATATATATTGATGGCATGGAAAATTACATTGATTAATTTTCAAATTTTTGTCTAACATTGCCTTTCTATGTGAAAAAAACCATTTGATTATGATATAATATCATTTTTATATATTACTGGATTCTATTTGCTAATATTTTAGTAATGATTTTGGACTATGTTTATAAATTTTCTTTTCTTGAAATATCTTTGGCATCAGAGGAAGGCAAACATCATAAAATGAGTTGAGAATTCCCTCTTCAAAATTTTCCAGAAGAATTTGTGTAGAGTTGATTTCCTCTTTTCCTTAAATGTTTTGTAAAATTTCTAAGTAAAGCTCTATGAGCTTTACTTTTTTCTTTGTTATAAGGCATTTTACTATAAATCCAATTTTTAAGAGAGATATAGGAATATAAAGTTCTTCTTGATTGAATTTAGTAGTTTGTTTATTCCATGGAATATGTTTCAACAATTATCAAATGCATTGGCTTAAGGTTGATAACATTTTCTTTTAAATTTGCATGATCTCTATTAACAGCCCCTCATTTATCACTGATATGGTAATCTGTGTTTTCTCTCCTTTTCCCTGATTATTCTGTATATAAATGTATTAATTTGGTTGATTTTTTGAAAACCAGATTTTGGTTTTATTTCTTTTTCTCCCCTTTATTTCTCCCTTTCTTACTTTCTTTCCTTCTTTTTTTTTGGTATTTGATTTTGATTATTATTGTTATTTACCTCCTCTGCTTACTTTTGTTTAATTTTTTTCTTTTTTTGTTATTGTTTCTTAAGGTAAATGCTTAAAACATTGATTTGATACCTTTACTGTACATAATATAAACATTTACTGTTATAAATTGCCCTGTGAGCCCATTTTAGCCACAATCCACCCATTTTTATACATTTTGATTAGATGTATAGCCAGCTAAAATATTTTCTAGAGTTCCAGTTCTGGATCAGGGGAAATTTTAAAACTCTACTCTTTTTCTCACTGAACACACTATAAAAATATATATATGTAATGTATAGAGCCATTTTTTGAGGATACTGGATTAAAGAGTAGCTGGAATTGTGAGAAAGAAGATAAGAATTTAAAGTATTATAGAACCAGTGATGAATTTAATATATTTTATTCCTCCAGCATGCCTATTGGAGAGGAATACTCTTCTCCCTCAGAGTTATAGCCACTGCCCTCTTCTGTTGAGGCTTCTACAACTGCCTCCATGGTTTTGTTTGTCATATGGCTTGTAAAAGAGTAGAGGAAAAAATAAACAGGAACTTTTCACACCCTGAGCATTCTTCTTTCTTTAGCCAGTACTGGCAGAATTTCCCTGGAGCTGTCTGTGCTGATATGCAATTCTGCGTTTCAGACTGTATTGAATTCAGGCTAAGAAATATAATTAATATTATTTTCTGTTTGTTCACACACATTGTTTATTTTCCCCACAGGAGCTTTTAACATTTTAATCATTGTGGCCTTAAAAATCTCTCTCTGATCATTCCAACATCTGGGTCATCTCTGAGTCTGGTTTTGTTTGTTGCTTTGCCTCTTGACAGTGGATTGAATGGTCATTTTTTTTCTTGACTTTCTGTTTATCTTGTCATCATGAAAGTAAAGATTGAGAAAAAATAATTACTAAGGGAAATTAAATACTGATCCTTTTATCATGCTGTTAATATGGGCAGTTGAGTAAACCTAGTTGGGAGTTGACTGGGGCATAAGAGTTATTGTTGCTATAGCTACCTTCAATGGGACAAAAAATTTAAATTTCTCTTACAGAAGACTAGAGTTTAGTATCTGTGTTGAGATTTTGGTGAGATTTTCGTCAGAGTTAGTCCTACATTCTCAGCTTTCAAAAAACCTTGCATGACTCTGCCACAGTAAAAAATCTTTCTCCATGTTTTTCCACCTCCCCTAGAAGTAGAATGTTGTTTCTTGGTATTTTTTGCTAGTTTCATGATCATGTCAGGAAGGGATTCTCCGTTGCTCTGGTCCAGCTTCCATCTTAGGACAGTCCTATGTACTAGAGGCTTAAGTTGAGGCTTTTTCAGAGTTGCATACTTTCTTCCCTGTAGCACCCAAATCTTCCTTGTATCTGAATTAGTCTTTATTGATATTTTCTTATTCTTTTCCCAGAAGTAGGAGGCCTCTACTTGGTACCAGAAGAGGATAAGAAGATTTTCACCATCTAGAAACCAGTTTTGAATGAATATAGATTTTTTACCCTTTCTCCAGAGGCACAGTTTGTCTTTCACCTTCTGGTCCTTGTGGACCATAGTCTTTGTGGCTTTAAGCTTTTGCTTTATAAGAGAGAAGAGTCTGGAAAAAAAGCAGACATATTTTGCCTTTTCCTGCACAACTAAATAGGTGATGGTCTTTGCTTGTATGCCTACACCAATAACAGAGGCTTTCTCTGGTTTCCTCTTCTACCCACAATCTTTCCTAGAGTACCTAGAGAAGACTCACAGCATTGAGCTTGTGGGTCAGGGAAAAATCCCTTTAGTCAGGTGATCCCAGCTATTTTAGACTAACATTCTAGCCCACACTAGATCACTGGTAGTTCTTTAAAATTATAGCACATTAATTTTCACCTGCTGCTATTGTGTCTAGCATGATGCTTCTTTTCCCTGTGCACTGCCACAGATGGGTTTGCATACCCATGTCTCTTTGGAGGGGCTACTCACACTTTAGAGTTCAGGTTATCTGATCATCTTGTAACCTCGACATTCCTATGAACTTTTGAAAAGTTATGATTTGGTAGTTTGATCAGCTTTTTCTAATTATTATTATGAAGCATCATCCTTTACAACTTTCTACATCTTCATTGGAACAGGAAGATTCCTGCCTTTGCTTTTAATATTGTTTCTGCTCAAAATGTACCTCACATCCCTTCTTACTTTTTGGTGTATACAGGCTCTGCACATGTGAATATTTGACTTTTTCTTTCTCAGAAATTGGAATTTGTTACCTGTACTGATTATTTGTCAGTTAGCATTTATCAGTCCCTATATGTGTTTTATTTTTTCATATGTGACTTTAAGACTGGTTTAGACTACATATTCTTTGTGAAAAAAAAGTATACTTTTAATATCCCTCTCCATGTTCACAGTCAGCACATAGAAACTGCTTTTGAATGAATGTAGATTTTTTGGACAAAGCTCATCAGAGTAGCATTGTGACTAACATTTCCTTCTCTCTCTCTTCTCTACAAGCAGGCTATTTCACAAAGTTAGATTTTAAAGATGATTGAGTGGGATCATGGTATTCGTACTTTGTTCCCGTGTTCTAGGTGAGGGGTTTGGGCTGTGGCTGGTAACAGAAGATCAGCCTCTCTCTATGCTAGTTCCTTATGGCACACATTAAGGCTCCATCAGTAACTTGGCATGAAGTCAGTTTCTGACCATGTTTATGGGCTTACTCTACCTATAGGTTAAGGGTACCTGTGTTAGCACTGTCATCTGTGGTTGGTGTTGCTGCCTGACTCTTTTTGGAACCCACTGAAAATAGCAAATTCAGATGATAAACTGAAGGATTGATCCTAAGATATGTGAAACTCGCTAACCCAAAGTTCTAACCAAATGAACAGAGTTCTTCAATTAGATCACCAGAATACAACATGTCCACCCAGAGAAAGGAGCAGTGTGCTAAGAGTTCAAGGCCAATTGGGCTCCCCAAGTAAGCCTTCTAATTGAAGAATGCTGTTAGCTTTATGCCATCAAACTGCAGGCAATTAAAAATGAAAAGATTTAGGTATTTATAGTTTGACTCCTCATAAGTTGTATGTGTGTGTGAAAGAGAAAGACAGGGAGAGACAGAGACAGGAACCTGGAAAAAATATAACAAAATGACAACTTTGTTTTTATTTGTTTCTCAAATTAGGGCCTCAATTAATACATCACATTTCTCTCAGGACAGTTCCAGGAAAGATTAATGCAAAAGTGATGCATTCTACCTTTTATCTCAATTGTGTGACAGAAGTTTTGCAAAGTTGAAAAGCTGCTAATTTAGTAGTCAACAGTGTCAAATAAAATTTCTAAACTGTATGTCTATAAAAGAACATCTTAGCAATAAGGCACAGCAAATATGCTTCAAAACAGTGCAGTCAGCAAATCTGTTTCAGGTTTTGAAATATCTAGCAATGACATTTATTAGAAAGAAACTATAATATATCAGTGATATAAAAAGCTGTCTCTTCATCAGCATTGCTTTATTATAGGCACTAATTTTGTGCAAAATCCTTTAGATTCTTTGCAAAACACCTGCTGAACTTAAAGAAATATGGTGAGTGCTTGCACAGAGACAGATGTAGCTTAACCACATAATACTGTATTTGACTTTGTGGTGCTTAACTATAAATGAACTGAGCATACCAGTACAGAAGGCTTAAATCTTCCTCAAATATGTGTAAAGTTTTCAATGAATATACTGTTTGTGCTGATTCTTTCTTCATCAAGTTTGAGAATATAAACAAATGGCAATTATAAGAATTCTATCAAGACTGAATTTTTTTTATTAACTTGAATCACATTGAAGACTATGGTCTGAAATTACACTCCCTTCTCCCACCAACTCCCACCTATTTCAATTTTCCTAACTGGCTGCTTTCTGGCTACTTTTCTCTTTGTACTTTCCACCCATGCATGCATTCATTCATCCATTCGTCACATCCTGTTTATTCTATCAGATTACTTGAAAATTTCATGTTATAAATGAATCTGCTTCAAGGTCAAATATGATGGGGTTATTGCTCAGTAAAACATGGAAATAGAATAAGAAAGACCATTTTCTCATTCCCTCTTCTGCTGCACAAGATTAGTTTTATATGTTGATTGATTTTTTTGTGGTAGGTTAGGTAGATTTCAGTGAATTTCACTCACCCAGTGTTGACCTGATTAAGATGCAAAATTGTTTACCCATATCACTTTTTCTCTTCTCTCTTCCACATCTACTAATTTATATGTTCAGATGATGTTGTGTTTGTACATATATGATGTAGTCTCTATGTGGGCCTACGTGTATTCACAATCCCTAGTGAATTAACTTTTCTTTCTTCATGGATTCTTATTTGCATTGTAATGTTAAATAGTGGTACTTTAATTTTACTTCTTCAGATAAGCTGTGTGCTTGGGAAAACCATAAAACAATGAAACCTCATGAATATTTATATCAATGACTACACAGCATTATAGTCATAATCTCTGGAACTAGTTCTCACCAGTTCAGAATTAATTATCAAGTTCAGTTTTAATTGCATTCTTCTAAATTACAACCCGTCCCCTCCCCCCAAAAAAAGACTATAGTGAATTATCTGGTAAGTACTTTACTGGGACTAATGCATCAAGGAGAGCTTCTGAAAATCCCATTCTTAATGTCTAATAACCAAATGAAGACATATGATCCCAAACCAGTATTCTAATCCTTGTTATCCAATGTATTAAACAATTGAGTCTGCTTCTTGGGGTTTAATATATTGCATTTTCACTCAAGATTCAGAAAGAATTTAACTGAATTTAGGGAAATTTGTATTAAAAATTAAACTCTAAACACTCATTGTTTTGCTCTCTTATAGTTGTGAGTCTGACATAGCATACAGAGGAGTATTTGAAGGGGTGACCTCTGGAGAACAGCTGACCCTTCATTTAAAAAAAATTAAAAGACACATTTAGCACTAATATATAAAGGTGTTAAGGAGTCAGAGTATTGACATACATCATTTGAAGTAAATGAGATCCACTTAAAAGTTTTCTATCCAGAATGTTAAAACTGTAGGAAAAATAGGAAAGAATAACCATAATATTCTTGGAAAATTACTTGACAGAAAATAAAATTTTAAAAATAAAGCTTTGTTAAAACTTGATTGAGGATGGCAGAGTAGAAGGACATACGCTCACTCCCTTTTGCGAGAGCATTGGAATCATAACTAACTGCTGAATAATCATCAATAGGACAACACTGGAACTCACCAAAAAAGATACCTCAAATACAAAGACAAAGGAGAAGCTGCAATGAGATGGTAGGAGGGGAGCAATCTCAATAAAATCAAATCCCATAACTGTTGGATGGGTGATTCACAAACTGGAGAACAATTATAACATAGAAGTCCATACACTGGAGTGAAGGTTCTGAGCCCCATGACAGGCTCCCCAAACTAAGGATTTGCAATGGGAAGAGGAATTCCCAGGGAAATAGACATTGAAGAGTGGCAGAATTTGATTAGAAGACTTCAACAGAACTGGGCAAAACAGAGACTCCACTCTAGTAGGGCACACACAAAGTAGTGTGCACATCAGGACCCAGTGGAAAGAACAGTGACCCTGTAGGAGACAGAACCAGACCTACCTGCTAGTGTTAGAGGGTCTCCTGCCAAGGCAGGGGGCAGCTATGGCTCAGACAGGGAAAAGGACATTGGCTGCAGAATTTCTGGGAAGTAGTCCTTGGAATGTGCCCTCCCAGAGGCCACCATTAGCCCCACCAGTGCTGGGTTGCCACACGCCAAACAACCAACAGGAAGAGAACACAGCCCCACCCATCAGCAAACAAGCAGATTAAAGTTCTACTAAGCTCTGCCTGCCATAGCAACAACAGCTCTACCCACCACCACTCCCTTCCATCAGGAAGCTTGCACAAGCCTCTTAGGTAGCCTCATCCAGTAGAGGGAAGACAGCAGAAACAAGAAGAACTAAAATCCTGGAACCTGTGGAATGAAAGCCACATTTACAAAAAGATCGATGAAATGAAAAGGCAGAGGACTACGTACCAGATGAAAGAACAAGAAAAAATTCCAAAAAACAACTAAATGAAGTGGGGATAGGTAACAGTCCAGAAAAAGAATTCAGAATAATGTTAGTGTACCAGAACCTCAGAAAAAGAATAGAGGCAAATATCAAGAAGATGCAAGGAATGTTTAACACAGACCTAGAAGAATTAAAGAACAAACAGATGAACAATACAATCACTGAAATGAAAAATACACTAGAAGGAATCAATAGCAAAATAACAGTCAGAAGAACGGATAAGTGACATGGAAAACAGAATGGTGGAATTCACAGCCAAAGAACAGAATAAAGAAAAAGGAATGAAAAGAAATAAAGACAGCCTAAGAGACCTTTGGGACAACATTAAATGCACCCACATTCACATTATGGGAGTCCCAGAAGGAGAATAGAGAGAGAAAGGAACCAAGGAAATATTTGAAGAGATTATAATGGAAAATTTCCCTAAAATGGGAAAGGCCATAGCCACCTAAGTCCAGGAAGTGCAGAGAGTCCCAGGCAGGAAAAAGCCAAGGAGAAACATGCTGAGACACAGAGTAATCAAATTGACAAAAATCAAAGTCAAAGAAAAATTATTAAAAGCAACAAGGGAAAAATGACATATAACATACAAGGGAACTCCCATAAGGTTAACAGCTGATTTCTCAGAAGAAACTCTGCAAGCCAGAAAGAAGTATCATGATATACTTAAAGTGATGAAAAGGAAGAGCCTACAGCCAAGATTATTCTACCCAGCAATGATCTCATTCAGATTCGATGGAGAAATCAAAAGCTTTATACACAAGCAAAAGGTAAGAGAACTCAGCACCACCAAACCAGCTCTACAACAAATGCTAAATGATCCTCTCTAAGTGGGAAACACAAGAGAAGAAAAGGCCCTACAAAAACAAACCCAAAACAATTAAGAAAATGGTAATACGAACATACATATTGATAATTACCTTAAGTGGGAATGGATTAAATGCTCCAACCAAAATACACAGGCTCGTTGAATGGATATAAAAACAAGACCCATATATATGCTGTCTACAAGAGACCCATTTCAGACCTAGGGACACATACAGACTGAAAGTGAGGGGATGAAAACAGATATTCCATGAAAATGGAAATCAAAAGAGCTGGAGTAGCAATACTCATATCAGAAAAAATAGACCTTAGAACAAAGAATGTTACAAGAGACAAGGGATAATGATCAAGGGATCAATCCAAGAAGAAGGTATAACAATTATAAATATATACATATGTATATATATATATATATATATATATATATATATATATATATATATATATATGCTCCCAACATAGGAGCACCTCAATATATAAGGTAAATGCTAACAGCTATAAAAGAAGAAATTGACAGTAACACAATAATAGTGGGGGACTTTAACACCTCACTTACACCAATGGACAGATAATCCAGACAGAAAATTAATAAGGAAACACAATAGACAAGATAGATGTAATTGATATTTATAGGACATTCCATCCAAAAAGAGCAAATTATACCTTCAAGAGCAGATTACACTTTCTTCTCAAGTGTACATGGAACATTGTCCAGGATAGATCATATCTTGGGTCACAAATCAAGCCTCGGTAAATTTAAGAAAATTGAAATCATCAAGCATCTTTTCCGACCACAATGCTATGAGGTTAGGTATCAATTACAGGGAAAAAAAACACAAAAAACACAAACACATGGAGGCTAAAAAATAAGTTACTAAATAATCAAGAGATCACTGAAGAAATCAAAGAGGAAATCAAAAAATACCTAGAGACAAATGACAATGAAACACAATGATCCAAAACCTATGGAATGCAGAAAAAACATTTCGAAGAGGGAACATTATAGCTATAAAAGCCTACCTCATGAAACAAGAAAAGTCTCAAAAAAAATCTAACCTTACACCTAAAGGAACTGGAGAAAGAAGAACAAACAAAACCCAAAGTTACCAGAAGGAAAGAAAGCATAAAGATCAGAGCAGAAATAAATTAAACAGAAACAAAGAAAACAAGAGCAAAGATCAATAAAACTAAAAGCTGGTTCTTTGAGAAGATAAACAAAATTGATAAAACCATTAGCCAGACTCATCAAGAAAAAGAGGGAGAGGACTGAAATCAATAAAATTAGAAATGAAAATGGAGAAGTTACAACAGACACCACAGAAATACAAAGCATCCTAAGAGACTACTACAAGCAACGTAGAAGAGCTAACACCCATCCTTCTCAAACTGTTCCTAAAAACTGCAGAGGGAGGAACATTCCCGAACTCATTCTATGAGGCCACCATCACCCTGATACCAAAAGCAGACACAAATACTATAAAAAAAAGAAAATTACAGACCAATATCATTGATGAATATAGATGCAAAAATCCTCAACAAAATACAAGCAAACAGAATCCAACAGCACAGTAAAAGGATCATACACCACGATCAAGTGAGATTTATCCCAGTGATGGAAGGATTCTTTAATATATGCAAATCAATCAATGTGATACACGATATTAACAAATTGAAGAATAAAAACTATATCATCATTGAAATAGATACAGAAAATGATTTTGACAAAATTCAGTACCCATTTATGATAAAGACTCTCCAGAAAGAGGATATAGAGGGAACCTACCTCAACATAATAAAGACCATATATGACAAACCCACAGCAAACATCATTCTCAATGGTGAAAAACTGAAAACATTTCCTCTAAGATCAGGAACAAGACAAGGATGTACACTCTTGTCAGTATTATTCAACATAATTTTGGAAGTCCTAGCATGGCAATCAGAGAAGAAAAAGAAATAAATGAAATACAAATTGGAAAAGAAGGAGTAAAGCTGTCACTGTTTGCAGATGACATGGCACTATACATAGATAATCCTAAAGATACCACCAGAGAACTACTAGAGCTAATCAATGAATTTGGTAAAGTTGCAAGATACAAAATTAATGCACAGAAATCTCCTCCATCCCTATACAGTAACAACAAAAGACCACAGAGAGAAATAAGGAAACACTCCCATCGACCACTGCAACAAAAATAAAATACCTAGGAATAAACCTACTAAGGAGGTAAAACACCTGTATGCAGAAAACTATAAGACACTGATGAAAGAAATCAAAGATGACACAAACTGATGGAGAGATATACCATATTCTTGGATTGGAAGAATCAAAATTGAGAAAATGACTCTACTACTCAAAACAATCTACAGATTCAATGCAATCCTTATCAGATTACCAGTGGCATTTTTTACAGAAATAGAACAAAAAAATCTTAAAATTTGTATGGAAACACAAAAGACCCCAAATAGCTAAAGCAATCTCGAGGGAAAAAAAGAGAGTTGAAGGAATCAGACTCCCTGACTTTAGACTATACTACAAAGCTACAGTAGTCAAGACAATATGGTACTGGAACAAAAACAGAAATATAGATCAATGGAACAGGATAGAAAGCCCAGAGATAAACCCATGCACCTACGCTCAACTAATCTATGATAAAGATGCAAGGATATATAGTGGAGAAAAGACAGTCTCTTCAATAATTGGTGATGGGAAAACTGGACAGCTACATGTAAATGAATGAAATTAGAACATTCCCTAACACGAAACTATAAACAAGATGAAAAGACAACCCTCAGAACGGGAGAAAATATTTACAAATGAATAATAAAATGATTTATCTTCAAAATATATAAACAGCTCATGCAGCTCAATATTTAAAAGAAAACAGACAAAACAATCCAAATATGGGCAGAAGACCTAAATAGACATTTCTCCAAGGAAGACAAACAGATGGCCAAGAAGCACAAGAAAAGCTGCTCAACATTATCAGAGAAATGCAAATGAAAACTGCAAAGAGGTATCACCTCACACCAGTTGGAATGGGTATCATCAGAAAATCTACAAACAACAAACGCTGGAGAGGGTGTGGAGAAAAGGGAACCCTCTTGCACTGTTGATGAGAATGTAAATTGATACAGCTACTGTGGAGAACATTATGGCGGTGCCTTAAAAAACTAAAAATAAAATTACCATATGACCCAGCAATCCCACCACTGGGCATATACCCAGAGAAAACCATAATCCAAAAATACACATGCACCCAATATTCATTGCAGCACTTTTTACAAAAGCCAGGTCATGGAAACAACATAAATGCCCATTGACAGATGAATGGATAAAGATGTTGTACATATATACAATGGAATATTACTCAGCCATAAAAAGGAATGAAATTGGGTCATTTGCAGAGACATGGATGGACATAGAGACTGTCATACAGAATGAAGGAAGTCAGAAAGAGAAAAACAAATATCATATATTAACGCATATATGTGGAATCTAGAAAAATGGTACAGATGAACTGATTTTCAAGGCAGAAATAGAGACACAGATATAGAGAACAAACGTATGGACACCAAGGGGGGAAGCAGGGGTAGCGGGTGGTAGTTGTGGGAGAACTGATTTTCAAGACAGAAATAGAGACACAGATATAGAGAACAAACGTATGGACACCAAGGGGGGAAGCAGGGGTAGCGGGTGGTAGTTGTGGGATGAATTGGGAGATTGGGCTTGACATATATACACTAATATGTATAAAATAGGTAACTAATAAGAACCTGCTGTAGTAAAAATAAAATTCAAAAAAAACAAAAACTTGATTGAGTAAAACTTCCAGAGACTTGTTTATTTCTTTAGGTAATATATAAGCTACTATATCTGAAAAGATTTTTTTTTCTTTTTACTGTATTTGTGAATGAAGATATCTGAAGGCTAGCACTGCATTTGTGTGGGATGGAAAGACAACAGATGAAGTTAGGTAATAATTTGACAGCATTTAATCCCAGAGCTTTACCTCATATTCTGTGATCATAATGCACTTCTAGTTGAGAGTGCAGGAAAGAAGGATGATGAGAAGTTTGATATCAATTGGAAACCTATTCCTGGATAGATAGCCCTGAAGGAGTTGAGCCCTAATGTTCACCCAGCAGAATTCTTTGATTCAACTGAAGTTTGTGTCAAGTTTTAATGAATATTTGGTCTTGACCATGTCCAAAGTTGAAACTCAGGTATGTCAGAAATAAAGATGAGCAAATAAGTAATTTTCACATTAGTGGTAAAATAGGTTAGCATGAAGAAATAATGCAATTATCTGCTCCCCCTCCAAAACAATTTGAGAACAAAGAAAATAAGTAGTCATTAGGGGTCAGTATTAATGAATCAATATAGAGGTTGTAATTCAATCTATAAGAAGCCCTAGGAAAAGGGTTCAGTTGAAAATAAAAATCATCTTCTGCTTTAAGCAGAGGTTCAGAGACCTGAAAATAATATTTTACTGTATTTATGAATCTATTAAAGCACAAATAGATTTCCATATTTATATGAAAGAAACACCTCAGTCTTGAGGACCAAATTCTAGGAACTAAGACATTTTCTAGGAATGAAGAATTTTGGTTGGAAGTACAGCTAGGTCACTGGTGTCTTTCCAGGGCTTAGTACAATGCTCAAGACACACAAGGCACTAACTACATATTTGATAAATGAATGGAGAAATGAAACTCTGAGAGTTGTTCCAAACCAGAAGATAGCAATACAGTTGTCTAGAAAACAGACAGAAGATGAATATTGTCATAAAAATGTGTTTAATTCCATCTGTCTCTTATTCCGGATTTGTTCCTAAAAGGTTTATTTTGTTCCTACATCTTAAGAAGAATTTAATAAATCTACTGACAACAGAACCTATCGTCCCTTGGTTTAATGATCTTCTCCCATGACTTTCTTATGGGGATTCTGCCCATCCTGGGTAGCTCCAGAATTCATGTGGATGGCTATACAAACAGGGCAGGCTCTTCTCTTGATATTATTCATGTGGCAGCAATTTATAGTCACAGATTAAATCTTTAAGAAAATCTTTTTCCTGCTCTCTGGCCAACAAATGGTGACACTAGCCTATTTGATCAGTGTAATGCCATTTGAAGTCATTTTAAGCAGAGTGAGCTACAAAAATGGCAGAGGATCAGATTAACATTTTTTATTCAGTCTCTTTTTCAAAAGGAAGAAAATATCCCAGTTGCATGATTTTCATCAACTGCTGCTTGAATTCCATTGCTGCCCAAATCAGACACAAACAACAGCATATGAGCTGTATGATCTGCTTCTTTTAAAATAAAGTTTTAGAGCATACCGCTGGTTTTTGACACATTTATTCCATAATATATTAGACACAGTGCAGCTTCAGTCATTATTAAACGTTTTTAAATGTACAGTTAAGAAAACATAACTTATAACATGTGACACAGCTTATGTTTTTATGACACTGCATTAGAATCATTACTAAAGGAACAAGGCAAATGTGGCATACTGTTTTTATAGAATGGTGACAATTTGACAACAATAACTGCAATAAAAATGACCTAAATGTATATACAGATTATCTTCTATGGACCTTAAAACAGACAACTTATATTAAAAACACCTTTTTATGATGAGTCCCCTTTTCATTACCTATTAACTTAATTCAAATTCTGATATGGTCCATATGTGGAAACTGTTCCATGAAAAAACTGCCACACCTATTTTTGGATGATCAAGGGAACACTGTCCACAACTGTAGAGCAATCCTGAACCTTTCAGAACTGGTGGAAATGGCAATTTTTAAAAAGTTGGGTTTAAATGCAGAATTAGAATTAAAAGGGGTACAAAATAATGTGAAACATATCTTAAAAATAGAAGAATATAAAAGAATTAGAGAAAGAAAATGCAACCGACGGTTTCTTAGACAGTGATTTGTTTATTAAATTGCTGAATTTTAAGTGAAAATTCTTAATGTACTTGAAAATTCTTGTGTGCTATTTTTCCCCAAGAATGTTGGAAAGCTATCTAATTTAAAAATGTATATGCCTTTTATTTATTTGTATAAATTTACATATAGTATGCAGTATTCATTTTTTTGTCTACAGTTTTGTGATATTTAACATATGCATTGACTCTTGTAACCACCATCCCAAAAAGATATAGAATGGTTCCAACAACCCACAGAATTTCTTCTTGCTGACCTTTTGTAGTCAACCCACACACCCTCATACACCTAACAAAATGATATAGCCACTCAGGAAATAATCTGGCACTTTCTCACATTTTTATTTGACCCATAAATTATTAACATATTTACAGAATTGTCTGGGATGAAAATGTGACATTAACATATTAAATACTGATTTAACATAGAATACACCACAGAAAGAGCCCCAAAAGTGAAAAAGTTAACATTTTTCATACTGATGAAGACTGGAGTCTATAAAGAAAACCATCCCACAGGCTATCCACTGTTGACACATAATTATGAGAAAGTAAATGATGGAAAAACTGGAACTCAGAAGTCCGTGAAATCATCTTCTTTATATATTCTCTTATAGGAGCTATCTCTCATAACCAGGTGTCTTTAGCTTGAGTTCAATCCACATGTCACTATATGTGGATATATGATTACCCCAGCTCTGTGTAATGCTCTTTTCCTGATGCACAACAGAGCAATCACTCAGAATGAGTAAACTGGGCATTGATTTGGGGATAATAAACTTCCCTGCCCCATGCACATTCTATAGCTGTTCTCTTGGCTCTAACCACCAATCCAAATTCATTTATTTTTTTCTACAATCCTTTCTATTTTTTTTATTGTTGTTGAGCCTACTGTTCTGTGTACACTTTTCAAACAGATTTGGAAGCTATCTTCTTGAAGTATAAGAACCACACATGGTCTGTTTCCTTGCAATTGAAAACTAAGTTTCAAGAAGCTGGTGCATCTAAGTCTGGTTACATCCACCAAGTTAGAAGTTAGTAGAGAAAAACATCATTAAGAGAGTTGTGAGGCTTCCCTGGTGGCGCAGTGGTTGAGAGTCCACCTGCCAATGCAGGGGACATGGGTTTCTGCCCCAGTCCGGGAGGATCCCACATGCCACAGAGCGGCTGGTCCCGTGGGCCATGGCCATTGAGCCTGCGCGTCCAGAGCCTGTGCTCCGCGGCGGGAGGGGCCACGGCAGTGAGAGGCCCGCGTACCACAAAAAAAAAAAAAAAAAAAAAGAGTCATGTACCACAATGTTCACTGCAGAACTATTTACAATAGCCCAGTCCAGGAAGATCCCACATGCCACGGAGCGGCTAGGCCCGTGAGCCATGGCCACTGAGCCTGTGCATCTGGAGCCTGTGCTCCGCAACGAGAGAGGCCACAACAGTGAGAGGCCCACGTACCGCAAAAAAAAAAAATAAAAAATAGAGAGAGTTGTGGCTACAAAAGAAAGTTTCTTCCATTAGATGAGAGGTTAGACTGCATGACCTCTAAGGTATTTTCCAAGACTTAATGACCATCCCTGGAATACCATTTTCTGTGCTATATGTTAATTTACTGACTGAGTTATGCTATGCCACCTCCCCACATCACTTGGCCTATGCAGACTGAACTCTAGTGAATTTGATAAGCATTTAGCTGCTTGTTAAAATCAAGCTTCTGGAACTTTAATTAACTATTGACTTGTCACTAGTTTTATTTTATTTGAGATTCTGACTTTTCATTTGAGGACAAATTATGCTTTTCATCTGGCAAAACCTCAGCTGTGGTTATCTGCTGGCAGCATTTTAAGTAACACATTTTTATGCCATGTCACATTGATGTGATGTTCACTTCTCCATGGCCTTGTACCCTTAGACCTTAGCATTTTTACTTTTCACTGGATTCTTCCCACTTGATATAAGCTGTATAGTAATTCAGGAACATATACATTGAGAAGGAAATAAAACTATGCAGAATTTTAGTTAAATATGTAAATGTGGATTTAAGAGTGAGGTGAAAACATGATAGAAAAGGAAAAAAAAATTCTCATATAGCTTGTCATATAGGGACCCATACGCATATTGCCATTCAAAGACATAGGACAACACACACACACACACACACACACATATGAACACATGCACACGCACAAAACATACTTTATACTAAATGAAGAATGGATTAAAGTATTTCCTCTAAAATCAAGAAGTAAATATGTCTGCTATAACTACTTCTATCCAATAATATCTCAGAACAACTAACTAGCACAGAAAGACAAGAAAAAAAGTATGAGGTTTACAAAGGAGCAAACACACTTAGAATTGTTTGAATAGAATAACTGAATATATAGAAAGCTAAAAAAATTGCAATAAATTTTTGAATTCATAAGAAAATGTATAAACATTGCTAGAATCAAAATTAATATTCTGTAGTTGGTTACATTTCTACATGACAGCACCAAGCACTTGGAAAAATTATAATTAAAATGTTATTTGTCACAACTAAATAAATACATTATAAATAATATCTAACAAATTAGATATATATGCAAGGTCATCATGAAGATTTCTTTTTAGCTTTGTGGAAAGACATAAAAAAGGTGGGATGGGGATGCAAGAGGGAGGATATATGGGGATATATGTATACATATAGCTGATTCACTTTGTTATACAGCAGAAACTAACACAACATTGTAAAGCAATTATACTCCAATAAAGATGTTAAAAAGAAAAGCAGAAAAAAAAAAAAAGAAACGAAATAGGAAGACATTTTCCCTATGAATGCAATGTGTATTTGCATTCTAAAACAGAAAAACTGGATTACGAATGTAGTCACTCTTACTTAGAAAACTGATTTCTGTTATTTATTAAATTAGCAATAATATGTCCATTCCAAGGGGAGGGAACACATACTCAGACAAAAAAGAAAGATCTTGAAACATGAAAATAACTGATAGCCTTCAGCATTAAAAATAAGAACTAAACATATAGGGAGCTATACCATATTCATGGATTGGTAGATTTAATATTTTTTGATAGTTCATCCACATTGATATATACACATTTACATAGAGTCAATGTAATCCCAATCAAAGTCCCAATAATATCTTGTATGGAGTTTGACATACTGGTTCTAAAATTTATATGAAAAATCAAAGCTCAAGAACAGCTAAATTACTCTAAAAGTACACAAGGTAGAAAATGTGCTTTTCTAAATATCACGTTTTAAAGATATGGTAATTAAGTCTGGCAGTAACAAGATGGGTAAATATTTCAATAAAAATTTGAAAAAGATGAAAATTCAGAATAATGAGAAAAAAGGAAATAACCAATAAATCTTTAATTATCCCTATAAAAAAATTTCCTAGCACTAATTCCAAAAATTCATTTTCTCTGGATTAGAGTCATAATAATAAAAGTCAATAATATAAATGAATTAGAATAGAATATAAGAGAATGTCTTTCAGATCATTGAATAACAATTTCTCATGCAAGACTTAAAAATATTAACCAGAAAGGAAAACATTAATACACTTAACTACCTTACAAGTAAGAATTTCTGTTAGAAAAAAGGTATCTTAAAGACAATGAAAAACAATTCAAGTGCTGGAAGAATTAATGTTTAACACATATAAACTGGAAAAGGTTTAGGCTCTAGGCTATATAAAGTAGTCCTACAATTCATAAACAAAAAACAAATAATAAGATTGGACAAAAAGTAGGCTCTATGTGAAAGAAAATAAAGTATATAAATATAATATTATAGCTATTAGTTCAATTAATATCATCAGATACCACATAATACCTATCATATTTGCAAAAATATTTTAAAATCTAAAAATTTCAAGCATTTGTAAAGATATGGAGCAAATGAATCAAAGTGTTCAGCTTTTCATACAATGCTATACTATACTATAGTGTAGCACTGAAAAAGGATGAACTGTAGCTACAGATAACACCATAAATAAATCTCATAATAGTGAATTTAAAAAGAAAATTAGAGTTTAATACATAAATGTCTTCCATTAACCATGCTTTAAATATTAAGAATGACTGACAGGTGTGTGTGTGTGTACATCTTGAAATAAGTCTTACAGAGAAATTTCAGGCAACAGGGAAGGAGATTGTTATAGTTTGATAACCCACTATCTATGCCACACATACATGTCTCTTGATATGGTTAAGGTAAAAGTGTAATATTTGTTTATATATATAAACTCTTGGAAAAGATATTGTAATGTAATAACATACACTTTAATATGAAGTTTTGTTTTTAGCTATCTTTGGGGTATTCTTATTTTAAATCTTATTTCTAAGTGTATGGTGCTTTACAGTTTCCACACACATTTTCTTGATTGCTTGTTACACCTTTTGATTGAAGTACTAGCACCCTGTTACAGAACACAGGAAACTGAGGGTCATAAATACGAAGTAACATTAAGAACACACAGCTAGTATGTGTGATAACAGAAAACCTCAAATATTACTGACTGACACATTTCCAAATTTTTAAACATCAGCATTATCTTTCCCATGATATCTATCCATTATTATTATTTATTCATTTTCTATCTATGAGTAAGCTAGTAAGGACACCTGAATTTTCAAAGCATGCATAGTCCAAAGCCACTTTGTGGTCCACTTTCAACTTTACAATGACCCTAGCTACTAGGATTTTCAAATATCATGATTCTCATTTTTCTGGAAAACTTGAGACTGACAGTAAACTGATCAAGTCCTTGGTATTATCATAACAATTATTTTACTGCTATATTTAAATGCTTATAGTCTGGGTTTATCAGTCAGAACTCTTTTTCTTTCAAATGACAAATACACACACAAACACACACACACACACATATAACCAAGATGTATAGTTCTTGCTTATGTAACAGCACCAATGGAAAGGCATTCTCTCTAACCTTTGCTGCTGTTTTCCTCAGCTTACCACTGTAATTCTCTACCACCAGTTCCTCCACTAATATGAAATCATGGGCACCAGTGCCTCTGATTTTTCATTACTACTCCTGTGCCCCCAAAATTCCCCCCTAAAAGAGACTCTTTCTTAATGGTTCCTGGAAGCAACCAAAGGATATATTTTTCTCCAGCCTGGTTCACAAGTCCATAGGTGTAAACTGAGGGAATGGATCTCTTACCAGGAGGGAAAAAGGAGGCCTAGAACACTATCATTCTACATCTGGTCATATACCACACTTTCCCTTCCTATTTCAGATGAGGCAGCTGGGGACAAATGCCATTCAGTGATCCATCAATGTCACAGTGTAAGAAGAACAATATGACTAAATTCCTGCTCTCCTGAGTCTCATATCAATGTTTCTTCATACTAACACCCTACTAAAAGTTTTAGAAAGGCTCTTATTCACAAAGTTTGGTGCATCCCATTCTCTGCAAAATAATAGCCAGCTCTGGATGATTGTTTCAAGCACCATCATAAGTGATTGATTAGGAGACTTCTTTTGAGCTGGAGAATAGAAATCAACCCAAATAGGATACTGTCCCTCTTGACTCTAGCACAGTAGAATTTGTTCTCACAAATCTTCTTTATCTGCAAGTTTTGGATGAGGCAACACTCTCCAGCAGACAGACAGATTAACTCCCAGTAGCAGTTACAATTTTCTTAATTATAAAGCCCTTTGGGGGCTAATTTTATACATCATCTGGTTTCAGCACTGGAGTCCTTTCTGAACACTCAAAAAGTGTGCTCATACTAACAAAACAACTGAAGCAATGGTTTGCACATATCTGGTATTCAACAAGAGGATCATTATATTGAATTAAATGCAAGCTGCAGCCATACAAATTGGGGAAACAAGAAACAAATATTTATTAAGTAGTGCTTAAATGTTCAGACTAATTTTAGATGTCTTTGTAAAAACTGAAGAAGAAAATATGATAACCCTTATGGGTAGTTAGAAAAAATGATTATGAAGAATTGTTCTGAGTTCTAGAGTTCTTAAAACGATGATATGCACTTCAAGGGCTTGGCAAAGGGAGAGTGTGAATTGGAGTGACTACAATGAGAAAATGTACTGTGAAGTGGACCTTGAATGAATGATTCAGTAGATGGAAAATGAAGGAGCAGGGGACAAACAATATTGAGGGGGTAATTATGAGCATGTGTGCTGAGGTAAGGTAGCCCTAAATTATTTGATCTGTTGCTACTACCTTTATTGAACATCTGCCAGATGCAAGGTGCCAAGGAATAAAATAATTAGGACAATTTCTATCTTTGAGAGTCTTTCTCCCTTAACAAAGAGATAATAAGAGAAATAATTATTCAAAGTTTAAAATTACAAGATAGGAATAGTGGTTTTACTGGCTGAGTTCACGATCACTAGAGACATTAATAAAAGTAGGTACCTGGGGCTCACCTAGGAGTTTCTAATTCAGTGGCACTTGGACTGACCCAGAATCTAGTTAGAAAGCCAGCTATATAAATATTCAGTGATGATAGGAAGAAAACCTACACTGGGAGGGAGGCAGCAAAATGAATGGCAACAAAAAAGGCAGACATGAAAAGCATGGAGGAAAAACAGGACAGTGCTCTAGGTCTGGTAGAAATCCCCAAAAGTCAATATCATTATTTCTAATCCAAAGAGATAGGAATAGCAATGATGCAGTTATTAGGCAGTTAAGAGGTGGAGCTGATATCAGAGAGGCGGGGCAATAAGAGATGCATTCAGACATGTTGGAGTTTGAGGAAACCAGATTTCCAGGGTAATCATCATGTGATGATTAACCCCTCCATATCTTTGTAGACATAGCATTAGAAAAGATGAGTCAATATTAAGCCCCAGAGGAAGAGAATGAGCAGAAAAAAAAAAATCAAGAATTCTTGCTAAAGTTGGATGGAGACTCTGAAATAAGTTTAGTCCAAGCAGGAATCAATAAAAGCAATCATGTACAATCAACACTTATGTGGATTTAAGTCATGTGATTCAAGAGCTTAAACTAGAGTTGAATTAGACCAGATGGCAGCTTTCAGAGCAGCAGCCTAAGTGCAAGAATGCTTTACTTTAAGGAGATTTCACTGAGGTATTACTGAGAGACAGAGCATTTTACAGTAAGTGAGGCAGGATTCAGAGTAAATCACAGCTGAAGGTAGAAGTGGGTGTAATATAAGCATGCCTTTATGGAGAGGTATAAGTTCTTCTACTTATATATATGCAGCAATGAAGAGACAAAAAAATATATATCGCTTGAAGGTTTTTTGTCAGGCTGCATTCCTCTTTCCCATTCACAGGCAATTTACTTTGAGCTGAAATTTGAAAAGAATATCTTGATATCTAGCAAAGGGTTTAACCTTTTAGGAAGCTTTTCAATATTTATATCTCAAAACACTTTGTAAATTTTCCCCTTTCGGGATAAATCCTGTATATGCATCTAGGGGCCTTTTACAACACTGTCCTGACTCACATCTGCATGTAGTTCTATAGATTTGCTTCTTTCATGCCCCTTCTGTTGTTAGGGAAATTTCGCTTGGCTTTGCCCCCATGCCAAATATGGGAGACACAAATTAACCGACTTTAATTGGAATTTCATTGAATAGATACATCAGTTTGGTAAAAATTAACATCTCAATTTTGAGTTTTCTGATCCAGGAATATAGTATAAATTTCCATTTATTTGGGTCTTTTAAAATTTCTCTTAGGTATGTTCAATAGTTTTCAATGTACAGGTTCTGCAAACTTTTTGTCACATTCATTATTATTTCAGATATGATGCTTTTGTAAATGGTACTTTTTATTTTAATTTATAATTGTGCATTTCTATTATATGGAAATACAGTTGAATTTTGTAAATTTATCTTATGTACTACAAATTTCCTAAACTCACTTCTTATTAGCTTTTTGTAGATTCCACAAGATTTTCTAAATATGTAATTATGACACCTTTTATTCTTTTTCAATTTGGATCTCAATTGCTAATTGCATTGGCTAAAATGTTAAGTATTATATTGAACGAAAGTGGCAAAGGAGGACATCCTTGCCTTGTTGCTATTCTTAACTGGAAAACAATCAGTCTTCCCCCATTAAGTATGAAGTTAGCTGTAGAATTTTCATAGATAGCCTGTATCAGGTTGAGGAAGCTCCCTTCTATGATAATTGTTGAAAGTTCTAGGTTTCTTTTAAATGAAAAATGGATATTGGAATTTTTTCAGGTTTTTCTGTGCATTTATTAAGGTGATTGTTTTGTTTGTTTTTAGCTTAATATGGTGAAATACATTTTTAAATTAAAAATTTCCTGTGTGCCATTTTGTCAAGATGCAACATACTTTTTGTTATTGAATTCAATTTATGAAAAATTTGTAGAGAATTTTTGAATCTGTGTTTAAGAAAATATTGGTCAGTGGTTTTCTTTTCTTCTGATGTCAATGTTGACTTTTTGTATCAGTAGAACATGGCCTCAAAGAATCAGTTGGCAATTATTCCTCTTTTTCAATTTTTGGAAGAGTTTGTGTAGAATTTGTTTTATTGCTTACCTAAGAGATTGGTATAATTGACAATAAAGCTATCTGGGCCCAGAGTTTTTTTCATGAAAAGGTTTTTAACTAAAACAAATTTAATGTATAAAGGTTATTTATATTATATATTTCTTTTTTAGTAAATTTTTTGTGGTTTGAGTTTTAGAAGGAATTTGACCATTTCTGCTAAATTGTAGAATTTATTGACAAAAAAATTGTTAATAATACTCTCTCATTTCTGATATTAATAATTTAATATCCTTTTTCATGTTTAATGTGACTAAAAGAATGTCATTTTATTGATCTTTCATGAGAACCAGCTTTTGGTTTCACTTTCTCTATTTTTTCTGTTTTCCATTTAATTGATTTCAGATCTGATCTTTATTATTTTTATTATTACCCCTTCTTATACCCTCTTTGGCTATAATTTACCCTTCTCTTTCAATTTCCTTTGGGTGGGTGTTGAGGTTTGAGACCTTTTTAAATAAATGTATTCAACATTTGGTGATATATATTTCCCTCTAGGTACTGCTTTAGCTGAACTTAAAAATTGTTATGTTTTCTTTCAGTTTAAAATACCTTATAATTTTAGAAATGTTTTATAATTTCTAAATATTTAAATACTTTCCAGATTTTTTTAAAATTAATTTCAAATTTCATTCCCCTTTTGTTCAGAGAACACAATGTATATGACTGGTGTCCTTTTGAATTTACTAAATCTTTAAATATATTGAAACTTCTTTTATACCTATAACATAGGCTATTTTCATGAATGCTCTATGTGTACTTGAAAAGGATTTATATTTTGTTCCTATTATATGGAATGTTCTATGCATATCAATTATACTGAAGGGATTGATAGGACTGTTCAGCTCTTCCATAGTAATACTTTCTATCTACTTGTTCATTCAGTTATTGAGAAATGGGTACTGATAATTGTGGAATTGCTTATTTGTTTATACTCTTGCAGTATTTGTCACACATGGTTTAAGGTTCTTTCACTAGGCTCATAAATGTTTATAATTGTTCTGTTCTCTTGTTGAACTGACCGTTTTATTATTATGAAATGAACCTGTTTGTCCAAGGTGATATCTTTACTCTGAAGTCATTTATCTGATATTACTACAGTAGCTCTCACTTTTTAAAAACTGGCATTAGCATGACATAGCATTTTCCATCTTTTTGCTTGTAATATCTTTGTGTCTTTTTTTTTTTTTTAACATCTTTATTGGAGTATAACTGTTTTACAATAGAGTGTTAGTTTCTCCTTTACAACAAAGTGAATCAGTTATACATATACATATGTTCCCATATCTCTTCCCTCTTGCATCTCCCTCCCTCCCACCCTCCCTATCCCACCCCTCTCATGGTCACAAAGCACAGAGGTGATCTCCCTGTGCTATGCGGCAGCTTCCCACTAGCTATCTAATTTACATTTGGTAGTGCATATATGTCCCTGCCACTCTCTCACTTCGTCACAACTTACCCTTCCCCCTCCCCATGTCCTCAAGTCCATGCTCTAGTAGGTCTGTGTTTTATTCCCGTCCTACCACTAATCTCTTCATGACATTTTTTTTTCTTAGATTCCATATATATGTGTTAGCATACGGTATTTGTTTTTCTCCTTCTGACTTACTTCACTCTGTATGACAGACTCCAGGTCCATCCACCTCACTACAAATAACACAGTTTCATTCCTTTTTATGGCTGAGTAATATTCCATTGTATATATGTGCCACATCTTCTTTATCCATTCATCTGTTGATGGACACTTAGGTTGCTTCCATGTCCTGGCTATTGTAAATAGAGCTGCAATGAACATTTTGGTACATGACTCTTTTTGAATTATGGTTTTCTCAAGGTATATGCCCAGTAGTGGGATTGCTGGCTCATATGGTAGTTCTACTTTTAGTTCTTCAGGGAAACTCCATACTCTTCTCCATAATGGCTGTATCAATTTACATTCCCACCAGCAGTGCAAGAGGGTCCCCTTTTCTCCACACCCTCTCCAGCATTTATTATTTCTAGAGTTTTTGATGATAGCCAATCTGACCGGCGTGAGATGATATCTCATTGTCGTTTTGATTTGCATTTCTCTAATGATTAATGATGTTGAGCATTCTTTCATGTGTTTGTTGGCGATCTGTATATCTTCTTTGGAGAAATGTCTATTTAGTTCTTCTGCCCATTTTTGGATTGGGTTGTTTGTTTTTTTGTTATTGAGCTGCAAGAGTTGCTTATAAATTTTGGATATTAATCCTTTGTCAGTTGCTTCATTTGCAAATATTTTCTCCCATTCTGAGGGTTGTCTTTTGGTCTTGTTTATGGTATCCTTTGCTGTGCAAAAGCTTTTAAGTTTCATTAGGTCCCATTTGTTTATTTTTGTTTTTATTTCCATTTCTCCAGGAGATGGGTCAAAAAGGATCTTGCTGTGATTTATGTCATAGAGTGTTCTGCCTATGTTTTCCTCTAAGAGTTTGATAGTGTCTGGCCTTACATGTAGGTCTTTAACCCATTTTGAGTTTATTCTTGTGTGTGGGGTTAGGGAGTGTTCTAATTTCCTACTTTTACATGTAGCTGTCCAGTTTTCCCAGAACCACTTATTGAAGAGACTGTCTTTTCTCCACGGTATATCCTTGCCTCCTTTATCAAAGATAAGGTGACCATATGTGTGTGGGTTTATCTCTGGGATTTCTATCCTGTTCCATTGATCTGTATTTCTGTTTTTGTGCCAGTACCATACTGTCTTGATTACTGTAGCCTTGTAGTATAATCTGAAGTCAGGGAGCCTGATTCCTCCAGCTCCATTTTTCGTTCTCAAGATTGCTTTGGCTATTCGGGGTCTTTTGTGTTTCCATACAAATTGTGAAATTTTTTTTCCTAGTTCTGTAAAAAATGCCAGTGGTAGTTTGATAGGGATTGCATTGAATCTGTAGATTGCTTTGGGTAGTAGAGTCATTTTCACAATGTTGATTCTTCCAATCCAAGAACATGGTATATCTCTCCATCGATGTGTATCATCTTTAATTTCTTTCATCAGTGTCTTATAATTTTCTGCATACAGGTCTTTTGTCTCCTTAAGTAGGTTTATTCCTAGATATTTTATTCTTTTTGTTGCAATGGTAAATGGGAGTGTTTTCTTAATTTCACTCTCAGATTTTTCATCATTAGTGTATAAGAATGCCAGAGATTTCTGTGCATTAATTTTGTATCCTGCTACTTTACCAAATTCATTGATTAGCTCTAGTAGTTTCCTGGTAGCCTCCTTAGGATTCTCTATGTATAGTATCATGTCATCTGCAAACAGTGACAGCTTTACTTCTTCTTTTCCTATTTGGATTCCTTTTATTTCTTTTTCTTCTCTACTTTCTTCAGGGTTTTTATCATAAATGGCTGTTGAATTTTGTCAAAAGTTTCTCTGCATCTATTGAGATGATCATATGGTTTTTCTCCTTCAGTTTGTTGATATGGTGTATCACGTTGATTGATTTGCATATATTGAAGAATCCTTGCATTCCTGGAATTAACCCCACTTGATCATGGTGTATGATCCTTTTAATGTGCTGTTGGATTCTGTTTGCTAGTATTTTGTAAGGATTTTTGCATCTATGTTCATCAGTTTTATTGGCCTGTAGTTTTCTTTCTTTGTGACATCTTTGTCTGGTTTTGGTATCAGGGTGATGGTGGCCTCATAGAATGAGTTTGGGAGTTCCTCCCTCTGCTATCTTTTGGAAGAGTTTGAGAAGGATAGGTGTTAGCTCTTCTCTAAATGTTTGATAGAATTCGCCTGTGAAGCCATCTGGTCCTGGGCTTTTGTTTGTTGGAAGATTTTTAATCACAGTTTCAATTTCAGTGCTTGTGATTGGTCTGTTCATATTTTCTATTTCTTCCTGGTTCAGTCTCGGCAGCTTGTGCATTTCTAAGAATTTGTCCATTTCTGCCAGGATGTCCATTTTATTGGCATACAGCTGCTTGTAGTAATCTCTAATAATCTTTTGTATTTCTGCAGTGTCAGTTGTTACATCTCCTTTTTCATTTCTAATTCTATTGATTTGAGTCTTCTCCCTTTTATTCTTGATGAGTCTGGCTAATGGTTTATCAATTTTATTTATCTTCTCAAAGAACCAGCTTTTAGTTTTATTGATCTTTGCTACTGTTTTCTTCATTTCTTTTTCATTTATTTCTGATCTGATCTTTATGATTTCTTTCCTTCTGCTAAATTTGGGGTTCTTTTGTTCTTCTTTCTCTAATTGCTTTAGGTGCAAAGGTAGGTTGTTTATTCGAGATGTTTCCTGTTTCTTAAGGTAGGATTGTATTGCTATAAACTTCCCTCTTAGAACTGCTTTTGCTGCATCCCATAGGTTTTGGGTCGTCGTGTCTCCATTGTCATTTGTTTCTAAGTATTTTTTGATTTCCTCTTTGATTTCTTCAGTGATCACTTCGTTATTAAGTAGTGTATTGTTTAGCCTCCATGTGTTTGTATTTTTTACAGATCTTTTCCTGTAATTGATATCTAGTCTCATAGCGTTGTGGTCAGAAAAGATACTTGATATGATTTCAATTTTCTTAAATTTGCCAAGGCTAGATTTGTGACCCAATATATGATCTATCCTGGAGAATGTTCCATGAGCACTTGAGAAAAATGTGTATTCTGTTGTTTTTGGATGGAATGTCCTATAAATATCAATTAAGTCCATCTTGTGTAATGTATCATTTAAAGCTTGTGTTTCCTTATTTATTTTCATTTTGGATGATCTGTCCATTGGTGAAAGTGGGGTGTTAAAGTCCCCTACTATGATTGTGTTACTGTCGATTTCCCCTTTTATGGCTGTTAGTATTTGCCTTATGTATTGAGGTGCTCCTATGTTGGGTGCATAAATATTTACAATTGTTATATCTTCTTCATGGATCGAACCCTTGATCATTATATAGTGTCCTTCTTTGTCTCTTGTAATAGTTTTTACTTTAAAGTCTATTTTGTCTGATATGAGAATTGCTACTCCAGCTTTCTTCTGATTTCCATTTGCATGGAATATCTTTTTCCATCCCCTCACTTTCAGTCTGTATGTGTCCCTAGGTCTGAAGTGGGTCTCTTGTAGACAGCATATATATGGGTCTCGTTTTTGTATCCATTCAGCCAGTCTGTGTCTTTTGGTGGGAGCATTTAATCCATTTACATTTAAGGTAATTATCAATATGTATGTTCCTATTACCATTT
>NC_041232.1:50892448-50896704 GCF_002837175.3 Physeter macrocephalus | reverse complement strand
AAGAAAGGAAGAAAGAAAGAAAGGAAGGAAGGAAGAAAGGAAGGAACGGAGGAAGGAAGAAAGAAAGGGAGAAGACAAAATAAGTAGGATAAAATATAGTTATTAAAATAAAAAATATAAAAATATAAAAATATAAAAAATAAAAAAAATAATTATTAAGATCAAAAATTTCTATTAAAAAAAAGAAAAAAAACCAAAAAACAAAAAATGGGTTGGACTAACCCTAGGACAAATGGTGGAAACAAACCTATACAGACAAAGTCTCACACAGCGGCACACACATACACACTCACAAAAAGACAAAAAGGGGAAAATAATAATGTATCTTGCTCCCAAAGTCTACCTCCTCAACTTGGGATATTTTGCTGTCTATTCAGGTTTTCCACAGATGCAGGGCACTTCAAGTTGATTGTGGAGCTTTAATCCGTTGCTTCTGAGGCTGCTGGGAGAGACCTCCTCCTCTCCTCTTTTTTCGCACAGCTCCTGGGATTCAGCTTTGGACTTGGCCCCGCCTCTGCGCGTAGGTCATCCAAGGGCTTCTCCCCTTCGCTTAGACAGGACGGGGTTAAAGGAGCAGCTGATTCAGGGGCTTTGGCACAGGCCGGGGTGAGGGAGGGGCAGGGATGTGGGCAGAGCCTGTGGCGGCAGAGGCCGGCATGACGCTGCACCAGCCCGAGGTGCGCAGCTTGTTCTCCCGGGGAAGCTGTCCCTGGATCCCGGGACCCCGGCAGTGGCGGGCTGCACAGGCTCCCGGGAGGGGAGGTGTGGAGAGGGACCTGTGCTCGCACACAGGCCTCTTGGTGGAAGGAGCAGATGATTCAGGGGCTCTGGCACAGGCCGGGGGGAGGGAGGGGCACGGATGCTGCGCAAGCCTGTTGCGGCAGGGGCCGGCGTGAAGCTGCACCGGCCCGAGGCGCACCACGCGTTCTCCCGGGGAAGCTGTCCTTGGATCCCGGGACCCCGGCAGTGGCGGGCTGCACGAGCTCCCAGGAGGGGTGGTGTGGAGAGTGACCTGTGCTCGCACACAGGCCTCTTGGTGGCGGCAGCAGCAACCCTACCATCCCACGCCCGTCTCTGCTGTCCGCGCCGACAGCCGCGGCTCGCACCCGTTTCTGGAGCTCCTTTACGCGGTGCCCTTAGTCCCCTCTCCTCGCGCCCCAGGAAGCAAAGAGGCAAGAAAAAGCCTCCTGTCTCTTCGGCAGCCATCTTTGTGTCTTTTTATAAAAATTCATTTATTATAGACAGCATAGAGTTAGGTCTTGTTTTTAATCCAATCTGATAGACTGTTTTCATTAGGGTGTTTAGACCACATGTATTTAATGGAATTATTACACAGTTAAGTCCAAATCTATAATTTTGTTACTGGTTTTCTATTGTCTCATCTGTTTTGTGTTCACTATTTCTTCTATTTTTGCATTTGAATGACACAAGTATTGTTTACAATTCCACTTTATCTCCTTTGTAACTCTTCTGTGATTTTTACTAGTTGCTTTTGGATCCATAGATTACAATTTTAATTTATTAAAGCTCACCTCCATAGGATATTATACTACTTCACACAAAGTGTCATAACTTTAGAGTAGTATACTTTTATTTCTCCCTCTCGGGCCTTTATTGTGGTGTTTACATCTTCTATTTTTACATGTTATAAATGCACAATGCATTCTTATTTTTGCTTTAATCAGTCAATTATCTTTTCAAGAGTTTTAAACAGAAAAATGTTTATTATATTTACACTTATTGTTACTATTTACAGTGTCTTGCATTCCATAGTGTAGATGTGTATTTCCTTCTGGCATCATTTTTCTACTGCCCACGAGACTTGGTTTAACAATTCTTTTTTTTTTTTTTTTTTTGCTGTATACAGGCCTCTCACTGTTGTGGTCTTTCCCATTGCAGAGCACAGGCTCTGGACGTGCAGACTCAGTGGCCATGGCTCACGGGCATAGCCACTCCGTGGCATGTGGGATCCTCCCAGAGCAGGGCACGAACCCATGTCCCCTGAATCAGCAAGCAGACTCTCAACCACTGCGCCACCAGGGAAGCCCAGTTTAACAATTCTTGAATTACATGTTTGCTGATTATGAATTCTTTCAGATTTCATGTTTTTTAAAAGTCTTTATTTCATATTTATTTTTGAGAGATCTTTTTTTGTGTATAGAATTCTATTTGGACATTTTTTTTTCCTGTAACATTTCAAGAATATTTCTCCATTTCCTTCTTTGCATTGTATTAGATAAGACATCTGCTACCATTCTTATGATTGTTTCTCTGTCCATAATCTGTCTGTTTTCCCTAGATGCTTTTAAAGATTTCTCTCTATTTTTGGTTTTAAGTCATTTGACAATCATCCATGATATGCCTTAGTCTATATTTCTCATTTTCCTTGTGCTTGGGGTACACTGAGCTTCTTAAATCAGTTTGTGTATAGTTTTCATATATTTGGGAATTTTCAGCCATAATTTCTTCAAATAATTTTCTCCATTACCATTCATCTCTCCTCTTTGGAGGAATAATTCTATATACATATAAAATAGACCACTCAATTTGCCTCTGAAGCTCACTGATGCTCTTGATTTTTTTCCTGTCTTTTTCCTCTCTATATTTCATTTTGAATAGTTTCTATTGCTATATCATTAATTTCACACATCTTTCCTTCTGCAGTGTCTAATTTACTATTATTCTCATCCAATGTAGTATGAACTTCAGACATTGTGGTTTTCCTTTAAAGAAGTTTGATTTGGGTCATTTTTTATAACATACTTGTATCTGCTTACAGGATCAATTGGCCCTCTTTATTCTACTTTCTTGAACTTATGGAATATAGTTATAAAATTATAAATAAACTTGTCTACAAATTTTGTCATCTCTGTCACTTCCGGACCTGTTTGTATTGACTGATTTTTTTTTCCTCTTTATGTGCCATATTATTCAGCTTCCATGCTTGGTATTTTTTATTTTTTGTGAGACATGTATTTCATTTTGTTGGGCATTAAATATTTTTTATTCCTATAAACATTGCTAAAAGTTTGTCTGGGATGTAGTTAAGTTACTTGAAATTATTTTGCTCCTTTCATACCTTGTTTTAAGTTACATTAGGCAGGATGAAGGCAACATCACCCCTATAGCTAAGTTTGCCTTACTATTGAAACAAAATTCTGATGAGAATTCAATCTCTAGCCCTGTGGATTATGAAGTTTTTTTCTCTGCCAGGAAAGAACAATACCTATTCACAGTTCTGCATGATATTCAGGAACTGTTCTCTCCAATATTTTCAAGTAGTTATTACCCTGGCCTTAGATAATTTCTTCACATGCATGTACTGACCTGGATTCAGTTGAAGACTCAAGAGGTGCTCTCAGCAAATATGGAGCTCTCTTTCTACAGTTCTAACATCTCTAACACTGTGCCTTATGAACTTTGTCCTTCCTGGACTTTCAAATCTATCAACTCAACTCAGGGGGCTCACCAGAATTCCCTGAATCCCCCCTCCCTTTTAGTGTCCTGGAAATTTTCTCCAGACAATATGTTGACATCATAGGATTCACCATATTCATATTCCATTACACAGGAATCACTGTTCTTTGTTGACTGGCTCCAAATGACTTGATATCTATTAACCCATATATTATGCTTAGTTTTTTTTTTTCTTTATTGGAGTATAATTGCTTTACAAAGGTGTGTTCATTTCTGCTTTATGACAAAGTGAATCAGTTATACATATATATATATTTCCCCATGTCTCTTCCCTCTTGTGTCTCTCTCCCTCCCACCCTCCCTATCGCACCCCTCTATGTGGTCACAAAGCACCAAGCTGATCTCCCTGTGCCATGTGGCTGCTATCCACTAGCTATCTATTTTACATTTGGTTGTGTATGTAGGTCCATGCCACTCTCTCACCTTGTCCCAGCTTACCCTTCCCCCTCCCCATATCCTCAAGTCCATTCTCTATGAGGGTAGTGCCTTTTTTTTTTTTTTTTTTTTTTTTTTTTTTTTTTTTTTTAGATTCCATATATATGTGTTAGCATACGGTATTCGTTTTTCTCTTTCTGACTTACTTCACTCTGTATGACAGGCTCTAGGTCCATCAATCTCACTACAAATAACTCAGTTTCACTCCTTTTTGGCTGAGAAATATTCCATTGTATATATGTGCCACACTTTCTTTACCCATTCATCTGTTGATGGATACTTAGGTTGTTTCCACGTCCTGGCTATTGTAAATAGAGCTTCAATGAACATTTTGGTACATGACT